>NC_056744.1:574859086-575169086 GCF_019279795.1 Protopterus annectens | reverse complement strand
TAACTGTTAAGATGAGGGTCACTCAGTGTGATAGTGAGATGTTAGGTTATGCAATATTATGTACAAGATATTGTGACATTAACACAAGTGCTACTCTTCCCCCTAGGGCTTGACTACAGGGTGTAATTGGAGGCTGCTGAACTACATCTGTAATTGTTGATTGTTACGTATCTTGAAGGTAAATCCTGTGTCTACTGTTGTACTAATTGTAGGCCTTGGCCTGGACAGCATAGTATGGTATATATCCACAATGCTTGCATCTATTGTTTTATGTGGGCCTTGCATTCATCACTGATTACATATTTCAAAATTTATGCGGTGGAAGTACTGGCATACATTATTGTACAGTACACAAATAAAGGTTATCTGTGTATGCATACCTGTGTGTCATGTCATACCCTTTGAATTGTAGGTGGGTATATGTTTAATGTCAGTATTCTCATTTGTGGGAATGGTTGCCACACTACACATTTCACAGGTGGCAGTTAAAGGGTTTGTGGCTGAGGGATATACTTTGCACCCAGTACTTCCACACTACTTCTACATATGTATGGCTACTAATACCTTTTGTCTGTGTATATGTGTATGTACCTATATATAACTTGTATATCTAAATATATATATATATATATATATATATATATATATATATATATATATATATATATACATACATATGAACATATTTATGTATCTATATACAATTGATGTTATATGATTATCTGTGAGTCATATATATATATATATATATATATATATATATATATATATATATACATATAGCTGTCTATCTGTCTACATTTACAGATATATATCTGTCCATATATCCATCCATGTTCAGCTCATATTTTGGCCTGTACCTCATTCTCTTAGCAATTGACATGGATGATCGCAGCATTGAAGTCGGTAACTAGTGCCGACACTTTTGTGTTTCTGACTTCATCTCCTTCTACATGTGTTCTTATACATATAACTGTGTAACTAGCAACATTTTAAGTGTATTAGAGCATTAGTTGACATATATCCCTATTTGTACCCACATTGTGGCATACTTTGTCCAGACTTCTTGCATTAACAGGTTGTGTGGTATGATATTAACACATTTCCTGTAATGTTGACTGATTGCGCTGGATGATATATTTGTGAAAACATCAGGTTACATATATCTGCCATGGTTTAGTGGCAAATCACTTTGTGTATGGAGTGCAGGGTCCTGGGTTCGAGCCTTGCAGAGGCAGTTTGTTTTGTTGCTGGGCAGAACAAGGGCCATTGGATACAGAGTGATTACGGCACATTTAAGCAGTTGTAAGCGGGTTTGCGCAGGTTTGCTCGACGATAAGCACTGCTAATCTCCGCTTATGTTTTCTTACACTCAGCTTCGGAATTGCTCAACTTGTGCAGGGTTAGCTTACCCCCAGACAAACCCATGCAAACCTGCTTACTGCTGCTTAAAAGTGCTTACTGCCGCTTACCCCGTGTAATTTCTTTAAAAGAAAAGAAAAAGGAGTTGATAGGAAAGTGGAGAAAAAAGGAGTAGAAAGAAAGACAGTAGGGAAAATAGCTAGGCATGTGCAGGAAGGGTATAGGAAAGGTCCATAGCTGCCCATTTCTTCTACAGCAACAGCTGTGCATATACATTGAATTTGGAGGTAGAGTTGGACCCACAAACCCCTGGGAGAGGGGTGAGGACAATATATATTCATTGTGATGCCAATTAGACCAGATTACATGTGTCCAGTGGACACGTGTGCAAAATGGACAGCTATGTATGGGGCAAGATTTTTTTTGTGGGAACAGATTGCCCTTTTTTTTCAGGTGAGAGTGGGATGTTGGGGAGGGGTAGTAGGTATATTTGGGTAGGTAGGTTGGGTAGGTTAACAGACAAGACAAACAAGATGCATACAGGGGAGGTATATGACACATGTGGGGGGTAACACCTTGGGCGGGGAGGGGTGTTTGGAAGTTGCAAGCCCATGAGCCCCAACTGGAAACAGTGGGAGTGAGGTCCCCACCCATGGGCTGTCACCACTGCACCTTCATGGCCCCAAAGGTGGTTGTGCTGGGGGCTGTGTAGGAGGGGCAGGCACACCCTCTAATTGCACCACTTGGCCCTAGAGTTGGTCTAGCCAGTCTCAAAACTCCCAATCGAGCTCCCCACGCACCACAGCCCAGACCTTTTGATGGGTGACAGGTTCCCTTCCACGCCCACTCCGAGGGGGGACAAACCCCATCCCCTGCAGTGGTTCCACCTAAAGGTGGCGCAGGGCCCACGTAGGAGGAGGTCCCAGGCTGGGCCCCAGATGTGCTGGTGCCTGGTGCCATGGCTAGCTGAGGTGGGACAGGTGGGTTGACTGGGACCGGCCTTCCCATACAAGCTATGTTGTAGCAGGTTTATGACAGATATGGGTTAGTAACAGAAAACAGCATTCAGGATTAGTTATAACAGCATACATAGGTATTCCCATTAACCCAAAACACCAGATTTAACATAGATGCAGAGCAAGCAGAACACATGCATATATGGAACAACAGTGACCATTACAAGAGCATGCAGGTTTCATTGATGGCAACAGGCCACCAATATGGGTGTATTTTAACATGGCACATGTGTAGAAACAAATTTGAATATTTATAAACCATTAGGACATATGTCCCAACAAAAGTTTGGAGTGTACACATACCAGTCGAGGAGTGTCATTGGGTTATTTTGCACATATGGTAGGGGTGAAAGAGAGACTTCAGTTAACAACTTAGATATCCTTGTTGTTTTCACAACATTCTTAGTCACTGCAGTGATCTTTCCCTTACATGTATTATTACACTACCCAATGGCCTTATATTGTACACTGGTATGTTTACAGATTATTATGTATGTGACCTGTGTCTTACATACAGGTGTGACAAGATGCAGGTGTTAATGCAACATATGTTGAGAATTGCTGTCATACACTTTGGGTGAGGTGCTAGAATGACAGGTTTGTTTTCATATACATTCTATGACTATATACACATTTGACTATCAGTTATATGTCATTAATGGCTGCCTACATTTCTTGGATCATCACACTGATTTTTCAGGGGGATGGGGTACCTGGCAGGGGATATGGGCCATTTATCTGGACATGCTGGAGAGATTGGAACAGTTGTGAGGTATTAATATGCATACAACTTTCAATTGTACCATTCCAGCAAATTCTGTACAGTTGTTGGGTATAATTATGCATACAGCTTTCTATCTGAACATTGTAACAAAATCTGTACAGTTGTGGGGTATGATTATGCATACAACTTATTAGCAGTCCCAGGATTCAAACCCCTGCTGTGTGTGACAAAAAAATTAGAGCTAACATCACAGTACACTGTGCTATCAGGGAATTCATATAAAGCTGTTTTCTAAGTCTCCCTCACTTGTACAATATGACTGACCTCTTGGCACTTCCAATATTGTTATGCAGGACTTTTTATATATATACCACAGTGTGGGTGACAGTACTTAAAATACAACAGTACTATTTATAGTATGCAACAGTTCGCCAACATATGACACAAGAGTAAACAGAAGCACTCCAGGGGTTATACCTTTATTCACAGACTATTACACATTTATTTCTACTGGTACAACACTTTCTAAGGCTCTTATATTATATATTCTTAAAGAAAAATTGCCATGGACACCAAAGATAACCACAAGGCATTCTTTAGCTATGTCAAGAATCTAAGTGGCAATTCTCATATCTGCTTGGAGTTAGTGCAGAATGGCACAAAATACACTGAACCGACCGATATATCCAACATCCTGGCAGACAGGTTCAGTGCAAACGTCACCCCCCCTCACCCCCAAAAGGGCCCATAACTATACCAGAAGAATGTAGTGTCCTTAAAAATCACAGACACTCAGGTTAAAACAGCCCTCTCCAAAGCCAAAAACACAGCATCACTATCTACTCTATCTAGTCTACCCGAATTATGCTCTGCCTTCCCTTTTCTTTTTATTAATTTTCTGTCATCATTTTTAACAATATATGACTTCTATGCTCTGTATCTCATTATTTCCTTCTCTCTCTCACTTATTTGTAAAAAAAAAAAAAAAAAAAAAATATGTTATTTTTTTTAACTCATTATTACTACTACTGATCATTAAGCTGCCTCTTACATTGTGTACTGTACTGGATATGCCATCAGCCTGTATACCTCCTTTTTTCTTTACCATTAAGTGATGTACTTTACCTGCACATTGAACTAGCCTGTATGCCTCCTTTTTGCATTAAGGAATGTACCTACATGTTTTGAAACTCCAGTTTACATTGTATTAATGTCTCCTCTTCAAAGGATTTCTTATTAACCTGATTTGTCAGTGTATATATTACTGTAATTTATTTTTTTCTTATATTTGTTTGCAATTTTTATGTTATCAGTATGTCTTGGAGCTTATCTCCCTGGGCCTCTACTGAAAATGGACATATATCCAGTTAGACTAGCTCGGTCAACAAATGTAAAATAAAATAAATAAATAAATCAATGGGACTGGATGGTGTCCCAGGCTGCATCCTACATGAGCTCAAAGATGAACTAACCCCTCACCTAAACACACTGTTTAAACACAGCCTCTCCACAGGCTATGTGCCCACAGAGAGGCACACAGCAACGGTTATTTCACTGCACAAAGGTGGAGCCACAATGGACCCCGGGAACTATCACCCTATAAGCCTGACTAGCTTGGTCTGCAAGACTATGGAGCACATCATCATGGATCTCATTAACAGAGACATTGGAAACCTCCAAACATTGGACCCTACCCAGTTCGGCTTTGTCAAGGGCAGATCATGCCTCCTAAACCTGGTGGACTTTTTTGAGGCAGTTACCAAGGCTATGGATGAGGGAAAGGTGGTCCACACAGCCTACCTAGACCTTGCAAAGGCCTTCAACACCATTCCCCACTCAGGTATTATAGACAAGCTCACCAGCCTGAACATAAATCCCTGTGTCATGAGATGGGTTGCCAACTGGCTCACAGACAGAATCCACATGGTAAGAGTTGCAGGAGCTAGGTCTGACTCTAAACCAGTTACAAGTGGCATTCCCCAGGCCTCAGTCCTAGGACCCCTCCTGTTTGGCATATACTTCCCAGAGGTACAGGCAAGCACAGGAGGAGTATGGCTGACCAAGTTTGGAGATGACTGCAAACTTGGGGCTATAATTGACTCTCCGGCTGACACAGACATCCTCCAAAAGGGTCTCACTGAGACAGATACCTGATGTCAAAACCATGGCCTCAAGCTAAATGCCAAAAAGTGCATAGTCACCCCCTTTGGAAAAAACAAAGTACCCACAAACTACCACATAGGTGGTAGCCCTCTAAATACAGAAAACGTAATAAGGGATCAGGGGACCCAAGTAGATAGTAACCTCTCCTTTGATAATCACATACCAAAGTGGTTAGAAAATCCTTCTATGTGGCCCACCAAATCACAAAAGGGTTTGCATCCAGATCAAAAGAGGTCATTGGGCCCCTCTAAGCATAACTGATCAGACCCATCATAGAGTACAATGCCCCATTTTTGATGCACCTTACAAGACACCTGCAACAACTGGAAAGACCACAGAAGCACCTCACCAAAAGGATCACTGGCCTCAAGCAGATGTCCTATGCAGCTCGACTGAAGAAACTACTCGGTTGCATACCACCTACTCAGAGGTGATCTCTGCCTGACATACAAGGCCATGTCCAACCCAGAATTGATGGACATGCTCCACCTAAAGAAAACCATATCCTCTTGAGCCACATGCTCCAGGGATCTACACCTCACCACAACAATAAATAGGATGTGCTGGAGGGATAGATTCCTGTCCCAGAGACTTCCCATGCTCTGGAACAAGATTCCAATCTACATTAGGCAGAGCTCCTCGCTAACCCTCTTCAAGAGAAACCTTGACAAGTGAATGGGAAACAGAATGTTTACCCCAGGGATCACTTCAATGGCTCTGCTGGACAGAGGCACAGGGAACCAATCTAAGGGGGCAGCAAAAGCCAACACATTCTGGCTAGGCTTATAAATGCCTTCAGGCAGATAGCCTAGTACCTACCTATGAACCTATATTTATTTGTTATGACAGTACATGCAGACTAATTACTAACCTGCCTCGCAACGCAGCCTTTGCAACCTAGCATCATGGGTTTGCTGGTTTGCAGCCCACTCATCTGCAGCTGTTGGAGGAATACAGTGATATTTAGCCATACCTAGCCATAGTATACACAAGCTAGGAAATTTTTAACTACTTAGTAGAATGAGTACTTAGTACTGGGGCATTAGCCATCTGCCGAGACTCCTGGATCCACTTTTCCAGTACATCCCCCCTCCGCCACTTCAGGTTAGCATGGTGGTGCCTGACCTGCTCACCAGTCCAGGGGATACCTGTGGCACTGGTGAGGTGACGGGCGAGACTGTCCCAGGCCTCCATTTTATACAGCGAGCCCTGGTACTGGCCCTGCAGTAGTCTCTCCTCATGGTGCTTTACCAGGAGCCATACCATGATTTTTGACTCCTGGATGCCCCTACTGCTTTCACAACTATCATCAGGCAACTACAGAAAAGGCTAGTAGAAAAGGAGAGGTTGGGTTCACGCAATCTGCCTTTTTTTTTACCAAACTCACAAAGACAATGACATTTTACAGAGCAGCCATCATTCTTTTCTCCAATATAGCTTTATATTTACAATGTTGTGTTAAATCCCCTCACTGCTGATGAACTGCTGAAACTGTCAACATTTGTAGTAGGCTTTTCCTAGTATACACGTGAACTGTTTCTCTAAGGATACACTTGTCAGGACATGAACACGCACACATGCACGCACACACATTCACACACACACAGCCCTGAATCAGCATCTCACTGGTTTCAGATTGAACCTACTTGTTTTCTTGCACTTCTTTCAGTCTTGAATAGCTCCTGAACTTTTCTGGTTTGTTTATACTATCTGAATATCATTTCATGAGTTTTTATGTTAAATTCTATTTACGTTTCCTCATAAAGCTTTTTGTTCAGACCTTGTGCCATCTTTGCGGCCATTCCTCTGATCAGCTGCAACCTTATTTATATGTTATTGTTCTGAAAGAGGGACTTTAATTTTCCTCGCTGTGCTGGTAATGTTTCTCCCTCTGTGTCCTAAGACAGTCTAGCTTTTCTTATTACCTTCTTGCAATGATTTTTGACACAGTCAGTCCAAATATATTGCCCATATCTTTCTCCACACATGGTTATCAGTAATCCTCCTGTTCCCTTATTAAATCTGCAGCTCATTTTGTCATACCTATGTGCACAGATTTGTTTACATTAAACCTCAGATGAATTGCATTATCTCCTAGCCACTTTTCAAGTCTCTACTCTCCTGCATATTGTAATATCATCTGCAAGGAGGTACGCTACTCCTCCTAGACATTCTACAATATCACCAACTAAATTAGTTTCTCTTTAAGACAGCAGGACCCCACTATTAACTCCCCTTTGCCAATGTAAACACTATCTATCATCATCTTTCTGTGATATTGTAGGACACCGAGACTTTCAGACAGGCTGCCACTTTTTGTACCCGTTTGAAGACTGCCTAGCTTCTGTACTAAAGTTCACCTGTGGCATCATGCCAAATGTCTCACAAATATCTATGTAACCCCTATCTAGAGCTGCACTCCTAGCTCTGTTTTTGTCTTCCACTGAGTGAAGTAAGCAGATTATACAATTACTCAAAAAGAACACACACAATTCCTAGGAAGTAAGTTTCTTGAAACAGAATATAATTGATAGAATTAAGCTTTTATGTTAAATCACTTACTCAGACTAGTCTAAAGGAGAGAGACATGCTGCATATATAACACTACCATTTCCCAGTAAAACAGGCAAAACGATTTGTCATTTATATTCAGAATATGCAACCCTCTTCCCCATATTATACCTGCTCTTTCAAAGCCACAGTTTGTTCTTGTATAATACAAGCTGATTCCTTTAGTCATCCTTTTTCCCAGAGGACACATATTTTTAAGAATTATGATACTCATAACTTGTTCCAAATGTTACACTTTTTTATTTGAGGAAAACTGTGAGATCATTTAAAACATGGATTAATGAGTGTTTGAATGAGATTAGAATAGCCAGTATGATGCCATATATAAAAGCATTTCTATGAAAGATGTCTCACTTAGGTTTCAAGTTTTAGAGAGCATTTGCATAGACTGGGAATAGGGTAATATGAGAAATGAGGCATAGAGTTTGTTGGGCCATTAACAGCCAATTTGTAATGAGCGTATTTTACCCAAACCTGTGGTAAAGAGTCCTAAGACATCAATTGACTGTTTTATTGGCAATTAGTACTGTTATTTATATATGGTGTTTCTATGCTGTTAATATGAAGAAGTGTTTAACATAAAAGCTTCAACTTAATTTTAACTTCAGTTTTATTAAGGTGCTTTTAAATAGCATGCACAATTAACAAAGTAAAAAAGCATTAAAATGAATACTAAACAAGATAAAAATTCTGACATGAAATTAGACATAAAATTAGAGTAATAATAAAATAGCAATGATTAAATAAGTAGGCTAATATTACATCAAAACATTGATTCTGCACTTAAAACCCAAGTAAACAGGAAAAATAAAAGGTAAAGTTTCCAGTAAAAGTAAATCATCCAAGTAATAAACCAAGGCTAAAACAAGAGTTGTAGTCTACTATGCTGTTACCAAGACTGGCCTTAGGTGAAAGGGCTCCATGGCATTACCCTCCTCTAATAGCCACTCCTCTTTACAAACACACCTCCTTTAGTGCCCCCCCAGAACCCCCTGAACCATCACAGCCTCCCCATATCACACAGATTACTTTTTCTATCTTTTCTTACTTTTTGTATTAATCTTTAACTTTTTCTGTATCTTTTCAAGACACCATAAAGGGGGTAAACTGCCCTGCAATAAATGTGAAGGAAATAATTGAATTAAGCTATCTGAGTGCTTCCAGGCCCTCAGAAGCCACACGTTTTCTAGATGTTCTAATGTGCATTTTAGAGCTTTTTTGCAAAGTTTTCACTCAGTCATCGCCTGAATGAAAATCATGAATAAGAAAACAATTAAATCTTTCTCTTCAACTTTGTGTTTTTCCTCCTTCCTTTCTTCCAATACATCCCAACTGACCAACACTGTACTGCAATAACTGTGGAATAAATAACCAGATTAAGCCAGGGGTCTGGGAGCTACTATGCCCAAGTTAACTCAAAATGAAGAGAACAAGTAGCTGCTACGCCAACCAGAGGTCAATGAATTACACATGCTCTGATATGCATTTTACAGATTGTTTTCCAACTTTTTGGAAAACTTGTCACTTCAACAAAAAACACAACCAAGGAAAGAAATGCAGTCTTATTTTTTTTCTTTCAAGGAAGAAATAAGTTGTGAGAAATCAAACACTTGTGAGAATGCATAAATTGTACCTGAGAAGAGTGCCTTTCCCCTTCCACCAAAAAAAGCATAGTCACTTTCTCTGTAGCCATCTGGCATTAGATCAGAATGAAGGCACAAATGGCCACAATCATATATTTCAAGCAACATCTGTCAGACATATATACAGCATCTCTCTTCACCCCAACCCCTTAAGATAATCATCTTCTGCATGCATCTTTGTTGTTAGACTGGGACAAAACTGAAAGAACCTATAGAACACATTTAACATATTTCAGTTTTTTATTTTTCAGATGAATATAACAGCATGCTTACTAAACCCTACCCCAAACAATAACCACCTGTATATAAATTGTGTCAATTGTCAGGAAAGTGAAAAAAATAACAATCATGGTAATGTGTTCCAACTTGTTGGCTCTAAATAGTATACTGCCCCTATACAAGTTATAATGAGCTTCTGGGCACACTTCTGAGGTTTTCCAGAAAGGTTAAAGAAATAATGACTACACTAACCACAGACCCCATACAAGGAATGACATACGACATTCTGGACACACATCTGAGGTTGATTGTAAGAACCAATAAACTTGTAATGACAACACAATCCCCAGCCCACCACACACACACACACACACACACACACACACACACACACACACACACACACACACACACACACTCACTCACACAAACGCTACAGCAACCTTCTGTACACACCTCAGAGCAGGGATTCTTTTTAGACTAGATAAGGTTCAGGGCAGAATCCACTACTAAGCCAATGTCAAAATCTAGTCATACAGCCTGGGGTGTAGGGGCCAGTAGGTCTCATAAGCTCTGAGGGTCTAAATGTTCTGTGATACCTTTTATGCCTTACTTCTAAAGATAATGATTTGCTGTTTTGTAACAGCTACCCAAAAGAGAATTATGCATGTAGCCAGCAAAATCATGTGTGTCCTCAGATAAAAATTAATTATTTTATTTTTAGACACATGCACAAAACACACACACACACACACACACACACACACACACACACACACACACACACACACACACACACACAATTAGCAACATTACTCCTGAAAGCCAGGTCTGTCACACAAGCTATGATGCACACATGTACAGACATACAAGGAAGACATGCAAATTCCACACAGAAGCTATAACCAAGAACTCAGCCAGAGCTGTGCATTGTGAGATGGCAACATTACTCACTGCACTAAAGAGACAGTGATTATCTACTTCACGCACATCCTGCCAGATCACCAAAGATAGACACTTATGTGCAATGCTGATACTAGCGATGGAAAGTCATAGAAATTATTATTTAAATATACTGCAAACCCCCTTTCAAACACAAATGCACACATAAGCCATAGTGATACTATTTTTCTTTTACACTTGATTTTAGCAAATACATTGTTTGACACAACTCCTGCCACTCCACATCAGTCACTACTGTTAAATAGTGATCAAATAGAAGGGTAAATACTGCAACTTACATACTTGGAGAGTTGATAGAATAGCAGGCTTTCAGGGTATTCATTTTTGAAGGATATGAAGTCAGAAATTCAGTTGTCTTAGGATCATAGGAAGTTACTAGGCTAATGGCCCTAGGGCCTTTACAAGCCTAGCCAAGTTACCGTTGTTTCCACGATCAGCACGTATTGCCTTGTCCAAGAGACAGATTGCGTTTGAAGACGGACAATGAGGTGCTCTGTTTGACATGAAGTGGGGGTCTGTTCCAAAGGTGTGATAACCTCTGGGAGACAAATCTGTACCACCAGCAGGTTCTATTAATGTCACATACCTGGTTAACCTTTAGAGTGAGTAACCTGTGTGCCATTTAACTTGTATATATACAGCATTTCCAACAAAACAGGGTCAGAGACTGCTTTCTACGCAAGGCAGAGATTGCCCCTAAGTAGTCTGTATGAAACAGAATAAAGTGACAGTATTTCAGCAGATCCACATAGGAAAGATGTTCAAGACCTTGAATTGTCCTTGTGAGGAACCTTTGTGATCTCTCCAATTGTTGCAGGTGCTTGGAAAGGTACATACCAAAAGGGGTGTTGTACTCAATTATTGGCCTGATGAGGTAAGAGTACAGGGAGGTTATAACTTTTTTCTGGAGGCAATGCCCTTACTTATGAGATAAGTAATATAGAATGCCCTTCTTACCACTGCAGAGACATAATGATCAAAGGTAAGTTTGCTGTTAACCTGTATGCCCAGGTCTTTCACCAAGGAGTGTGTACTTAGGGTGTTGCTATTGATGTGGTAGTCAGCAGGAACATCACCTTTAATGAAAGGGATGATAATACATTTTTTTGCATTGAGTTTAAGGCTGTGTCTTTGGCACCAATCATTTGTTTACATAAGACCCTCTTGTAGGATGCTGACATCATTTGAAGATCCTATGACCGCTCCCAGTTTGCAGTCATCAGCAAATTTTGTCAGTCACAGACCTTTAGTTTTTGCTTGTACTTCAGAGAAATAGATTCCAAACAGTAGAGGTTCCAGGAGTAATCCCTGTGGAACACCACTGGTTACAGGTCTGCTGTTGGAGGTGGATTCCCCTCTTTTGACTGCATGGGTTCTATCAGTGAGCCAGTTGGTGACCCATCTAATGATACATAGTTGGATGAGTTTGTTAATGATGCCTGAGTGGGGGTATAGTGTCAAAAGCCTTGGCTATGTCTAGGTAGGCTGTATGCACAGAACTCTCCTCCTCAACAGCCTTGCTTACTGTCCTGAAGAAGTCCATCAGTTTTAACAGACATGATCTTCCTCTGATAAATCCAAACTGAGTAGAGTCAAGTGTTTGGAGATTTCCTATATCTTTGTTGATGAGGTCCATAATGATTTGCTACATGACCTTGCAGATAAGATAAGTCAGGCTAATTGATCTACAGTTCCCAGGGTCAGTGGAAGCACCAGCTTTGTGTAAGGGGATAACAGTAAACATTTTCCATTCAGCTGAGACAAAGCCAGAGGTTAGACTATGAATGAAAAGAGTACCCAACAGTGTTGCTAATTCTTGTTGGAGCCCATGTAGGACACAGTCAGGGATGTTATCAGGTCCCACAGATGCTTTGTTTTTGGCCTTGGAGAGGGCATGTACAATCTGCCCTTTAGAGATACAAGGCAGGGGACAGGTGGTAGGGATGTCAGGAGTATGTGTGGTGGGGACAGGGGAGTGAAGTTTTCACACAACCTGTTGGCTAATAGGTTAGCTATGTCCACAGGCTCAGTATATGTGGTATCAGTAACTACCAGTTCTGCACAGATCTAAACCTTTCCTTTTAGGCTATGGATGTAACTAAAAAACATCTTATGATTGTCCTTAGTTGAGGAAGCTAATTTGGATTCATAATTTGCTTTGGAGGACTTCACAATAAGTCCTTTTTGCTTGTTTAAGCTGAGGAGGGAGTGTTTCCAGTTTTAGGGCCTGCTCCCCTTTACTCTTAGACAGGAATTTCTTTCTCTTATTGTAAAGCCTGTTAATGGCGGTTGTCCACCAGGCAAGTTTGTTCTTCCTTGAAGAGTCTGATTTGGTCCTATCTAGTTATACAGGTGTTTGTGTAAAGCATTGGTGTATAACTCACCATAGTTGCCAGTTCCATCTGAGGGGGGAGGTGCAGTGAAGCTATTTATACCATCCTGTAAGAGGTTATAATTTGGTTTGTAGACTTTTTAGTCTAGTTGCTGCTGGGGGGAGGGTCAGGTGTGATAGTTACTTCAAATGAGATTGATTTCTTTTCAAATCTAACCAAGGAAGACCTCACAGTGGGGATGCTACAGTGGTCCCTCATATTGGTAAGTACCAGATCTATGATGCTGGTGTCCCTTGTGAAGGTGTCAACCAGCTGGTCCAGGGCAATGGAGTTAACGAAGTAGAGAAACCTTCAGCCAAGTGAGTCTGAACAAAAGTAATTTACCCAGTCAATGGATGAGTAGTTGAAGTTGCCCTAAACCATGGTGTTCGGATGTATCTTGATAAACTCAAGTAAATCCAAATTGGCAGAGTGGGTCTCCTGATTCATGAAGGGAGTCCTGCACCTGGCAATGACTTGAATAGATATCCTACAACAACAATTAATTGCACCTGAAGTATCTTCAGGGAATCATACTGTTTAACCAGTCTGGAGGTGTATTTATCTTTAATGAATGTTGATACACAGCATCCTTTATTTTTCACACCCATATGTTTATGGTCTGAACATGTAAAAGGAGGTCTAACCTGGTGTGGGTGGGGTGCTCTCCACAGCCTTGACCCAGGTCTCTGTGAGTGCACAAACTTTTACATCTTCCACTTCCAGTGAGTGCAGTTTCATGCTGAGACTCCTAGCGTTCAGTAGCATAACCCTGAGGTTGGTTTTTGATTAAATTTTTATGTTGGGAGTTTTGTCCTTCTGACTTTGCCTAAAAAAGGCACTATGGAGGTGGCAAGAGCCTTTGCCAATAGCCGAAATCCCAGGGGTGACAGATGAAGACCATCTTTGGAAAAGCATCGAGGTCTATTGATCATGTCATCCCAGGTTGACAGAAACTGGATCCCCTTAGAATGACACCAGAAACTAATCCAATTATTAAAGTCAATGATTTTCTGTTTTTATTGTGGTATCATCCTAGGTAGGGTAATATGCTGCTCAAGGCTAGGGACATACCTGCCTGTGACACATAATCAGAGAGCTCAATCACATCTCTCTTCATGTAGTCCGGGGAGGTATATCTCAAGTCATTCACACCAACATGTACTATGACTGAATCATAATGGTACTCGTTGTTAAGAGACTTGAGTGCCTGCATTATCTGACAAATCCTGGCACCAGAAAGACAGCTAACCATGTCTTTCCCCTTGTTCAGCCTGGTGAGGAGGACAGTTGTGTGTCTCACTATACAGTCTCCTATGACTAAGATATTTGGAGTGGATGTTCATTGCCTTATGGGCTTTGATGGTGAGACGCTTGTGCTTGTGTCATTGTGTGTATTGCGTGTTTTGGGTGTTATGGTTGTTTTAGTATGTATGAGTTTTGGAGGTCTCTGGAGTTTAGATAGATTTTTTGTGAACACCTCTGCATATGTTGATCTATGTGTATGCTGTGTTTTATGAGTAGGAGTTGTAGTAGGTGGACTGACAACACATTCTGTATTGCTATCTGTTACACTAGAGACCTGTGATTCCAGATTCATAATGTAGGTGCATCTCTCACAAATGGTTCAGGAATGATTTAGAAGAAGAGGGTTGTCAGTGCACATGAGGCAGTTACTGCACTGCGTCAGCAGACCCATATCAATCAGGCTGGTAGGAGAAAAGGTGGGAAACTGACAGTTCATGGTCCCAGGAATAATCTTGGTCTGGCTATAACAGTTGAAAAGAGAATACAGCAGGGGCAGGTATTAGTACGTTTAGGAGCAAGCAGTTCTGGTTTAGCTAATATTTGCAAGGCTAGAGAACAGGCATCTGTAACTGGCAATCCCTCTGTGCAGTAGTGTTCAATGGTGAGTGATGCACAAACAGGCACAAACAAGCATAAACCAGTTCAAACACTGACTATTTAAAGCAGAAATACAGGAACCAGCCAAAGTTCAAATTATCCAATCAAAATGCCCTAAACAGAGCCCTGCAACAATAACTCTAGTTAGATCAGACCAAACTGTGTACCTTCCTCCCATGAGGGCACAGCTGGGCTTCTCTAGACAAAAGATTAACTGTTTTACAAGCTCCAAAGGTCACAAACCGTACTAGATTCAGCAACACTGAACCTGGGCTATGCTAGTGTTTTTCAAGTGCAGCAACAAGTAAAATGAACAGAACAAGCAGATGAACAGTAATTACAACTGTAAGAGGAATTCAATTAGCAGACAATCTAAAAATGCAGTAAAATACTGCTGCAGAGTTTAAACAAACATATGCAGCAAATTTTGTTTTAGTTAATCAGAAGTACAGAAAACAGTTGAAAATAAGTACTTATCTTTTGTAGTCTGATAATATTTAGTGACTTTATCCCTGTATGACTGTCTAGAAAACCACAAATCTTACAACAAACAAACCAAAAATAGAGACAAAAGCAGGAAGTCAGGGGCATTCATAGGTCTCAACTTACTTGCTTAAGAATCAGAGACAAAGACAAAAATGACAAGGTTAGCAACAATGAAGGACAATGTTTAATTATGAACAGTAAGAAGTATTAACCTTTAATGTCTGGCATTACTGACTCATGAAAGTTCATTTAAATGAACGCCAGGCTTTACAAAAGCATGCATTTTGGGAAAGACAAGAAGCATGAAACTCAATGTCTGGTGCTACTGATTACAGTTCACAGGCTTTGCATCAATGTGCATTTTATGAACAATAAAAAGTATGAACCTCTAATCCCTGACATTAACTACTGTAATCATTGGGATTAAGACAAACTTTATTGATTTTTATGAAGGACAGGACAAATATATGAACCAGTACAAGGGACATTTTGCAAAATCAGAAATAGTTAAAATGAATGGGGACATTTTGTGAAATCATGAACCACTGGCAGTGAACCCATTTATTGGACAATTGGAGGACCTGCAAGTTTGCCCTGCCAATGTGTCAACTGCTCTTATTTGGTTAAGATTAAAAAAAAGACTTACCCTATACTCTGGCTAATAGTTGCCGTTGCTGCTATAGTAGTATAGTATAGTAGCCACTACCCACTTCTCTTTGTGCTTAAATATGCACTGGCTTTCTACTCCTTGCAGGGTGATATCAAGGAGTGGAAAGTCAACACCCCCACCCACACCACACATCTGAACCTCCAGAGGATGGAATCAGGGATAAAATCTCAGAAAAGTAGGGATAGTAGGCTACAATCAGTGGCAAATGGCCTAAATTATACATTCCAACAATGAAAGCCTACAGTTAGTTAGACTCCAACCATAGGAGAAAGCGCCTTCTCCAAACTAGGCCTGCCATATGAAACAGATTCTGAAATAACACAAGACCTTTCTCCAAACTAAGTCCTGTCATATGAAACGCATTGCCAAATGACACAAGAGCTTCTCCAAACTAGGGCCCGCCATATGAAACTCCTCACCAAACAACACAAGAAACCTGCAGAAATTATCAGAATTCAGAACTACACTAAAGAAACACCTTCTGGAGGAAGCTACCTTTACGTGTTTTTGTGAAACTTCTCTTGTTTTAGAGTTCAACAATTGCAGTCATGCAGTATAGATTAAGTCTATACCATTCCAGGCTGCAAGCAATAACACATTTTCAGTAACATACAGGGTCAATGTTCTGAAACATCTAGGCACGCTATAAATGGGTGCTATAAGAAAAACTTCATGGGTGCTCAGTGATGAAAAGCTGCATTTACCCATAAATGGTGTAACAATAGCACTTGATTCTCTACAGTTTGGTAATGGTTCTGTGTGGTTGTGTAACCTCTAAGTAAGAACTGCTGACACTATATTAAGGCCAGAAACTTAAAGTGACTACACGACTCGAGGTCAAAAGCAGTATTATAAAGCAGGTTAATCAATCAATGACATCACTCTATCATCCAATGACAGTGCTCCATATAATTGAACGTTCGTAATCCTGAACTTGTTTAACATTGGCAGGAGTGACTGAAACTCATTTGATCATTTCTGCCATTGTGAAGTCCATGCAAGACTGTGCACAATGGTGTCCTTTCCCCCACTGTAGATCGATCTCAGAGTTGGTATATATAATTATCGTGGGGTGTGGGGGAGGCATAGCTCCCTGTACAAACATAAGTGTTTTGTTTTTTTCATTGTTTTGGCTTTCAATCTTTCAGGATTGATTATTAGCTGTTCAAGGTTTGGGTACTTCAGTGTTTAGAAGTATGCGCTATCCAACATATTAAATGGCAGAATTTTCTTAGGCAGTGCACAAATGTCACAAACATGCACACACACAATTTACAGTCACCATACCTTTCAACATAGATGCTCATGAACTCTGGACAAAGCCAAAAATAATGGTGGACAGAGGCCTAAAATCAGAGACAACTTTTAAATATTACTCTAATTCACTTAAAAAGTTAATAGAATAACAGGTCTTGCATCAACATGCATTTTCTGAACAATAAATATAAAACTCAAAGTGTCTGCATTACTGAGTGACTGTAATCACTGGTGGGCAGGGCAAAAATGTGAAGCAAAATCAAAGGCATTCTGTAAAATTCTGGATAACTGAGAGTCATGACTGTCACAAAGTTGCAGGATTTGACCTGTACAGAATGCAGGTCAGCTGAGAAATGAACTGAAAATCAATTGTGTGTGTGTGTGTGTGTGTGTGTGTGTGTGTGTGTGTGTGTGTGTGTGTGTGTGTGTGTGTGTGTATATATATATATATATATATATATATATATATATATATATACACACACACACACACACACACACACACACACACACGCAGACATCTCATGTTACATATGTGCACACACATACACACACACACACACACACACACACACACACACACACACACACACACACACACACACAAATGCATACATGCAGTCTGGGCAAACTGGAAGACATTTATTCACTTAACTTTTAAAATCCATTTCCTTCTTGTGACTCATACTGCGTATCAGACCACTTCCCAAATGCCTCTATTATCTACACAAACAGAATACTGACAGAGCTATCAGTATTCCAAAACAAACACCCACCAAAATGTTATGAGTTCTAGCAACAGGAAGAGGAGGAGCCAGACGTGAAAACTGGTTGGTTCCTAAACCTAAAAAAAAAAAAAAAAAAAAAAGTTCCCAGTGTTTGTCTGTGGATTCTTAAATTCTTCACCTTCCTAATAAGTCTTGTAAGTCTTCAGCTTATGGGGGAAGGGCAGCAGGATATGTGTAGAGTCACAGTTGTCTACAATTAAAGTAGAAGTTTTAACAACACTCTTTTTTCACATTTAATTCAGGATGGCCAGCTTAAACCAAAATACTTGAGAGCCTTGTCCAAGAGGATACCTTTTGGCTAAGGGTGCCTTTATAATCTTTATTTATTTATGTCTTAAAAAACAAATAAATAATTAAAAGTCAAAAAGGCACTTCTAGATGAGTAGTGTCCTTGGTGTTCACCTAATTCACCTATGCATCTGCCTGGCCATGGCTGTACAGAAATCCAAATCAAACAGTTAGATCTTGAGAGATCTCTGAACGAAAGGTCAAGGCCTGTGATACTCCACACTCCATGAGAATAAAGTCAGAAAAGTTTAAGCCAGAGAATAAGTTCAGAATTTGGCCTGAGAGGTGCCGATCATTCGTCTCTAACACATATGACAAAAAGGCTTGGGGATTTGTTCAGATGCTTTAATACATAGACACACATATTGATCTGCATCTGCCCTCTTAAAAAGATTGCCCTTTATACAAAACAATATCAGAGCTAGACATGCATTACTATATACATCAGGAACAAAACACAGTGCTCATGTCCAAGTTGCTTCATATCTGCTATAGGGTTTACAGATTCGATCATATTTCGTAACATAACAGTTGGGACCAAATTTAGCAACAGGGACAGTCTGTGACAATGTCTTGTGTAAGTTGTCAAATCTGCCTTCTTGTTATACTTGCTGTCTCATATTTCTCTAAGGTGTACAAAAAAACGTGTCTTGTGAAAGTTGGCAAATGTGCCTTTTTGTTATACTTGCTATCTGTTATGTTAACAATTTAACTGCTTTGGAGCTTTTCTCCCCGGGCCTCCACTGAAAATGGACATACATCCAGTTGGACTCTCCCAGTTAACAAATGTAAAATAATATAAAATAAAATAAATAAAATAAAATAAACATATCAGAAACTCCTGGATTTGTCACAGGAATAGAAATGTCCTCTGGAACTTACTCTGGAATTGGAACACCAGACAACTCACTCTGAGATAAAGAGTCTTTCTCACAGGCTATGTGCTGAGGTATAGGCTCAGACGCTGGTCTCAAATGCTTTTACTTCTGCCTAAAAATTGCTCCTTCTGATTCCACAATGTACGATCTCGGCTCTGGACCAATATTCTTCACAACAGCAATCCGATCATAACCTCTGGGTGTTTGCATCCTTACCACTTCTCCTTTTTGTAATGGATTGAGCAGTTTGCTGGTCTTATCCTAGTAGGACTTCTGGGTTAGGCACTTGTTCAACAGATTTGGCTTTCACTGATCTGTTGTTCTTGACACGTGGAACCAACAATTGACTACTGATTGTTAATGTAGTTCTGGTTTGTCTCGACAAAAGTCTCTAAGCAGGTGAACCAAGATGTTTGTCACAAGGAACATTTCTTTGATTCAAGAGATTCAGTAAAACATCACTATTGTCTCATTTTGACTTCTCTAGTAACTGTTTTGCACTTTGAACTGCACGTTCTGCCAAACCATTTGACTGCGGGTGCTCAGGACTACTTGTGACATGAGTAAAGTCCCATTCCTCACCAAATCTTTTGAACTGTTGCTTGTAAACTGGGTGCTATTGTCAGAAATAACTTTGTGCAGAATAACATGAACAGCAAAATGATGCTTCATCTTAGTAATGACAGTACTGTATCCTAGGTTTGGAAGTAGGTCAATTTCAAACCAATTAGAGTAAGAGTCTACTAACACCAAATAATGCTGACCATTCCACTCGAAGCTATCAGTGACTACTGTTGACCAAGGTAGTTCCGGAATCTGGTTAAGCTAAAGTGGTTCCTTGTGTTGATGTGGCTTAGTGCTATTACACACTGAACAGGATGAAAGTGCTCTCTCAATGTTTTGTGAAACAGAAGACCAAAACACTAGTCCTCTCGCCCTTCTTTTTGTAAATTTGGTTCCTGGGTGACCACGATGCAAATAGTAATGTATTCTGGTTGGAAGGACTTTGGAACAATTACTTTCGGACCTTTCATAATGATACCTTTGTCAGATAAATTCTCATCTCTGTATGGAAAATAAGGTTGCACTTCTTGAGGTAAACTAGATTTCTTTGATGGCCATCCTTGATTAATAAAGTGGTTGGGCCTTTGTAAAACTGGATCTGTGGCTGTGTGATCTCTCAGCTCATCAAGACATGTGGAAGAAAAAGTTCTCATTTCCATGACTTTAGAATCAAGGTTCTCATTCTCATGCTGTTCTGTGGTGTTTCTGGGCAATCTGGACAATGTATCAGCAAGATAAAGAAGTTTGCCTTTCTTGTAGATAAGATTGTAATTATACTTATACAATCTGGTCATCATACATTGCAGTCTAGCTGGAGCTGAATGGATTGGCTTTCTTAAAATAGTGACTAATGGTTGGTGGTCTGTTTCAATCTGGATAGGTCTACCATAAACATAATCATGGAACTTCGAACATGCAAAACACAATTGCCAAAAGCTCTTTCTCAATCTGGGCATACTGCATCTCAGTTTGGGTAAGAGTTCTCGATGCACAGGCAACATGTTGATCCTCTTGTAGAATGATTGCACCAATACCAAACTTTGAATCATCACAGGAAAGTGTAAACTGGTTTGTGAACATCATAGTATCTGATAGTTGGTGGACTAGCAATTCTCTGTTTCAGGACATCAAATACTCTTTAGTGTTGCTCTAACCAAGACCAGGATATATCTTTATGTGTCAGCTGTCTGAGTGATGCTGAAACTTGGCTCAAGTCTGGAATGAACTTGCCTAGATAGTTGAGCATACAAAGAAAACTTTTCAGGGCTTGAACATTGTCTGGAACTGGCATCTGGAAAATGGCTGTTTGTTTTGAAGGGTCTGGTCGTAAGCCTGCACTAGTAAATTAATGACCAGCATAAGTAAGTTCTCGTAGCCTGAATTTGCATTTGTGCAGATTGAGCTTAAGATTCAATTGACGTGCCTTTTCTAGAACTTTTCTGAGGATTCTGTGATACTCAGCTTCATCATGACCTTCTACCAGTATGTCATCTACTAAGACAGCACAAGGATACCCAGGAAAAATTTGCTCCATTGCATGTTGACATACTTCACTTGCAGAATGTATCCCAACTGGCATTCTCAAAAATCTGTACCTGCCAAACAGAGTACTGAAAGTAGTGAGCATGAGGATTTTTTTGTCAATCTGAATTTGACAAAATGAACTCTTAGCACCTAAAACAGAAAAAAATAGTGGTATTTGGCATCAAGGCTGTGACTTCCTTGACTGTGTGCATTGGATGATGAGGTCTTTTAAGTGCCTTGTTCAAATCTTGTGGTTCAATACATATTCTTATGTCATCTGAGCTTTTTTTATGAGCTACCACCATGGAAGATACCCATTCAGTTGGACAAATCACACCTTGTCGCACCATTTTATCTAACTTGGCTTTGACTCTGTCCTGTATGGCTATTGGAACATTGCATGCTGGCCTGATAACTGGACTGACCTCTAGGTCTAACTTCATGGAGAACACAACTGGAAGTTTGCCTAGTTTGTCTTTGAAAAGATCAGCATAGGTAGAAAAAATGTGCTGGAGAAAATTAGAGTAGTGGTCTTTTAAGCTAACATGGTGGACTTCCTTGTTAAATGAAAGAGTCCCATTTTCAAACTGTCTCGGAGCCCTAATAATGACTGGACGGTCTTGACCACATAAAATAATAAATCATAGTTTCTTCCAGCAAAGTAACATGAAAGCACTACTGAGCCTTCGGTTTGAATTTCTTCACCTCAATAAGCAACAAGCTTTGCACACCTTGCCAAATCAAGTCTTTCACATTTACACACTCTGACAAACATTTCTACTGATATAACATTGCACTTGGAACCTGTATCAGCTTTGAGCTCTGTTGGTTTGCCATTTATCCAAACAGTGCAAAATACTTCATTCTTTGCCCTTACATCTACTGCATTAACCACCTCATGAAGCACTGACACACCATAAACATAAAGAGTAGGGTTGCCACTATCTAACTGATCAAGTTGTTTCTTAAAATGTTCCCTTTTAGTAAAAGAATGTGGGCCTTTTGATTTACAAAACCTTTTGAAATTATTCCATTTATTGCATTTGTGGCATTGTTGATCAAAAGCTAAAAAACATTTATTGCATTTGTGGCATTGTTGATCAAAAGCTAAAAATGTCTCCCTTTTAGATTCATAATTTCCACCACAGTTATGATAGTTGGCAATGAAATTAGGTGGGGGTCCATGCTTTGAGTTTGCTGACTCACTCTTATACTTCACTGAAACTGTGCAAACTCTAGAATTTGCTGGAAAGTTCTGGGGTTTATCAGTGAGTGCTGCAGGGGTTACAACTGCTGCCATATTCTTGGGCCTGTTTCTCTTAACCACATGCTGCATACTATCAGCATAAGCTTTATCACTATGCCATCTAAAGCTATTTTCATTTGTAAGCATATTTGTGTGCTTTTCTGCAAGCTTGTGTATCTAACAAATTTCAATGGACTTATTCAAAGTTAAATCACTGTCATAAAGCAAAATCTTTCTCACTGCATCGTCTTTTATGCCACACACAAGTCTGTCCTTTATCACCTGTTCTACTTGCAATCTAAACAGCCTATACTCTATCTGAAAAGCTCAGCACTTGCTCCTAAATCATTTTTATACAAGTAAAGCACTCTTAAACAAAAGAAAGTACTTCATTCACCTAAATTCTGTTGAGTACACATCTCCCTATAGGTCCTTTCTGACTCAGTTACACAGCAATCTTTTTCACTATTTCTAGCATGTCGAAGGGTCAGTTGCTGGCGTCCTCTCCTGTTCAGCTGGTGAATCTGGGAATCTTGAGGCAATGTTACAATTGCCTCATGTACACAGACAACCCTCTCCTCCTCCCAACAAATACAAATATATGCGAGAGATGCAACTATATAGCCAAACTGGAGGCTGAGCTCTCTCAATTCAGTACTGGCAAGACCAGTCAGGAGGAGAAGGTAACCACGCACACCACAAACCCAGTCTCACATAGAACTATCACAACAGCAAACCAAACACATAAACACACAAAACATACTCGGAGGCGCTGATTAAAAATCTACCAAAACAACAGAGGCCTCCAAAGCAGACACCCAAGCAACCACCACCTCAAGACATAGCACATGCAACACATAGTTCACAAAGTCAGTGTGCTAAACAGTCACAGCCCTTAAGGCCAAACAACATGCCAGACACACTTGTAATAGGTGACTCCATAGTCAGACACACTGACGTCCCGCTCACCAGACTGAACAAGGAAAAGGTCACAGTAAGCTGCCTGTCGGGAGCTAGAATCCGCCACATAACACAAGCACTCAGGTCACTCCACAGCAAGTACAAATATGACTCATTCATTGTACATGCCGGTGTGAACGACCTGAGATGTACCTCCCTGGACTACATGAAAAGAGACATAGAGGAGCTCTCTGATTATGTAGCCCAGGTCGGTATGACCCTGACCCTGAGCAGCATCTTACCCTCACCAAGAATGATGCCACAGTACAAAGACAAAATGATCAGTTTTAACAATTGGCTTAATTACTGGTGTCATTCTAAGGGGATCCAATGTCTGTCTGCTTGGGATGACATGCTTGACAAGCCACGCTGCTTCGCAAGGGATGGCTTGCACCTGTCACCCCCGGGCTTCCGGGTATTGGCCAAGGCTCTTGCCACCCCCATAGTGCCTTTTTTAGGCAAGGCGCAAATGACAAACCTACCTCCCTAGAAAACACAAGTGGAAAAATCTAAGGGTAATGCTGCACAATGCCAGAAGTCTAAACCTCAAGATGCACGCCTCAAGCCCTCCTCAGTATGGAGAACATCGATGTCTGTGCGGTGACTGAAACCTGGTTCAAGGCTCCTGAGAGCACCCCAGCACTATCAGGTTTTACCTCATATCATGCTTTCCGGCCCCAAAACTTGGACCGAACCACAAAAGGAGGGGGAGTATCCATTTTCATCAAAGATACCCACACCTCCAGGTTAGTGGCAACGCATGAAGCATCGGAGACTATCCAGGTGCAGCTAACCATAGGCAAAACTGCCTTATAGTTTGTAGCATGCTACAGACCACCCTCTCAAACTCAGGAACCCCACACAGCCTTCCTGAAGACACTGGAGAGTATGAATGTCTCTCCAAATACCATCATTTTGGGAGACTTCAACTACCCAAACATAGACTGGGAACATTACTCAAGCCCCAACACCCTAGCCCAAAGGTTCCTAGAATTCATAAACTCAAATGCAATGGAACAACTAGTCACCATTCCCACAAGAGGAGACAATATACTAGACCTGATCATCACAAACATGGGGACAAAATGCTCCACATCCGAAGTATATCCCTCCTTGGTAACATCAGACCATAAATTAATATCACTGGAAATCCACATCCTGCCCCCACCCCTGCACAAAGACCACAGTGAAGAACTTCTCAAAAGCAAACTTCACACTTCTTAAGACTGAAGTGGTATCCTTCAAGGCCCCTGGGCCAGTGGAAACCACAACCCACACTGCTGAATCCTTTGCAAATGCCTTCTATGGGCACCTTCAAGAATGCATAGATCATGCAATCCCAAATAAAACCAAGACCCACTCCCCCAAAGGCAGGCGCCCGGTCTGGTGGACCCCAGCCATAAACAAACTTTACAACAGGAGGAGGAAGCTACTACATGACAGAGCAAAATCCCTAAAAGGGAAGGCATCTCTGATCAGTACTAGCAAAAAACTACAATCACTCATAAAATCATCCAAGGCCAACTTTGAGAGAAAAATCGCAAAAGACACAAAAGACAATCACAAGGCCTTCTTTAGCTATGTTAGAAACCTGGGTGGAAACTCCCAGATATGCTCAGAGTTAGTCCAAAATGACACAAAATACACTGAACCTACTGACATTGCCAACATTCTGGCAGACAGGTTCAGTGCAAATTTCTCCTCCCAAAAGGAGAAATAACTGTCCCAGCAGAGTGTAGCCTCCCTAACATCTCAGATGCCCAGGTGAGAGCTGCCCTCTCTAAAGCTAAAAACACAGCATCAATGGGACCGGATGGTGTCCCGGGCTGTGTGCTACATGAACTCCAAGAGGAACTAAACCCACACATAAGGCTGCTGTTTAATCTTAGCCTTACTACAGGATACGTACCCAAAGAGTGGCGTACGGCAACAGTGGTCCCACTTCACAAAGGCGGTGCTTCTATGGACCCTGGAAATTACCGCCCCATAAGCTTGACGAGCCTGGTCTGCAAAGCTATGGAGAGGATCCTTATGGAACTCATAAACAAAGACATTGGGGACCTACAGACATTGGATCCTACCCAATTTGGCTTTGTCAAGGGCAGATCCTGCCTTTTGAACTTGGTCGACTTTTTTGAAACAGTCACTAAGGCCATTGATGAGGGTAAGGCAGTTCACACAGCCTACCTTGACCTTGCAAAAGCCTTTGACACAATACCCCACTCGGGCATCATAGACAAACTCACCAGCTTAAATGTAAACCCATATGTCACAAGATGGGTTGCAAACTGGCTCAAGGACAGAACCCACAGGGTCAGAGTTGCTGGAGCTATGTCAGACTCTAAGCCAGTCACAAGCAGTGTCCCACAGGGCTCAGTCCTGGGACCCCTCTTGTTCGGCATTTATTTTTCCGAGGTACAGGCAAACATAGGAGGATTGTGGCTGACAAAGTTCGCAGATGACAGCAAACTGGGCGCCATAATTGATACTCCAGCAGACACAAACATCCTTCAGAGAGGCCTCATAGAAACGGATAATTGGTGCCAGAGCCATGGCCTTAAGCTGGACGCCAAAAAATGTATAGTCATACCTTTTGGGAAAAACAAGGTACCGACAAATTACCACATAGGCGGTAATCCATTAAGTACGGAAGAGGTAATCAGGGACCTAGGGACCCAGGTTGACAGTAACCTCTCATTTGACACTCACATTGCCAAAGTGGTTAGGAAGACCTTCTATATTGCCCACCTTATCATGAAGGGTTTCACATCTAGATCAAGAGAGGTCATTGTGCCCCTGTACTCTTCTCTTATCAGGCCAATGATTGAGTACAATGCCCCATTTGGGATGTATCTCACCTGACACCTGCAGCAGTTGGAAAGACCCCAAAAGTTCCTCACCAAGAGGATAAAGGGTCTTAAACATATGTCATATGCTGCCCGACTGAAAAAACTCCAGCTCTATTCAGTCGCATACCGCCTACTCAGAGGTGATCTGTGCCTGACGTGCAAGGCCATGTCCAATCCTGAATTAATGGACATGCTCCACCTCAGAAAATCCAAATCCATCAGAGCCACGAGAACAAGTGACTTAAATCTCAACACAGACATAAATAGGACATGCTGGAGGGACAGATTCATAACCCAGAGGCTCCCTACACTCTGGAACAGAATCCCAGTCCATGTTAGGCAGAGCCCCTCACTGACTCTATTCAAGAGAAATCTCGACGAGTGGATGGGAGATCGTAGGTTTACCCCGGGGGTCATCTCTGTGTCACTACTAGACAGAGGCATAGTAAACTAAACCCTAAAAGGGCGTAGTATTCTCATCCTAAGGGGTGGTGTAAACCACATACACTCTGGCTAGGCTTATAAATGCCTTAGGGCAGATAGCCTAGTACGAGCCTATGAACCTATGAACCTATGAACTTCATCCCTTATGTCACCAAATCTGCACATTTTGATTTTATTTCTCAGGTCAGTTATATATGCTGCAAAAGTTTCACCAGGCTTTTGATCCCTTATGCAAAATAAATGCCTTTCCATTGTAACATTTGTCTGAGGGTTACACATTTCTCTAAATTTATGTTTTAAGCACTCTGAGTCCTCTCTTGACTCAGCCGGTACAACAATATGACAGTTTTCCCCCTCTCCTGTATAGATAGCAGGTGCATACACAAATAAGCATTCCCTTTCAATGGCTTCTGACCCATCTAAATTAAGTAGAATAAATGCCTTTGTACGGTCATCTTTATCGGAAAATGCAGCTTGTATGAAAATGTCATACTCTTGCTCAAACACTCTCCAGTTCTCAGCAATATTATTGTCAAACACAAGTGCAGTGGGTTTTCGAAATCTGTCTGCCATGCCCACAAAGTATGCGCAAACACACTGAAAATATGGCCCTTGTAATTGTGTATGAACAAACAGTTCTGCGAGATTGTAATAACATTCAAATGCACAATAAACTCTTCAAAATACTGTACTTTGCGAAATATTAATGTAATGGCTGTACTCTGTGAAATGCCTTGCGAAATGCCGTGTAATGGCTGCACTTTGCAAAATAACTTTACTGTAACACTGCACAAACATGCAAACACTTTATACACTTCTGATAACTTGGATATCTTTGCTTAATACGAAAAATATGTTTTACAAAAATGTGGTATTTTCCCTTTATTTTACTTGTTTTATGCAATTCAGACTTTATTTCAAACATTTTCCATAATCATTTGAATATTTTTATCACTATAGTACATATTGGTTTATGCAAATATTATTTAGAATGTTCTGTATGCCTCATTTCATATTTTATGAAAAAGAAATAGTGCTGAGCAAGTTTTAATATTTGTTTTTGACCTGTTTTGCACATTTTAAGGATGATTCACTGCTGTATATTCCTCTAGCCCAAAGCCAGTGCCTCTAGTTGTTTTAGCCATGCCACTTCTAACGTCATGCCCTTTGAATGTGTCGGTTCTGACTCCATGCCCTTTAGATATGTCTCTTCTGACACCATATCGCTCATTCATCACTAACACATATGACAAGTAGACTTGGGTTTTTGTTTAGATGCTTTAATACATAGAAACACATCAGGATTGATAGCAGCATCATTAAATATGAATGAACTAGTTAACAGACAGACTTTACTTGCATACATGCTTACATCTCAACAGCTAACTATAAAATGGCAGTCAGACTTGCATGTCATTAGTATTTATACACTTGTGCAAGCCCTTGGATAGCTTCTTAAAGGTATATACACACATATTGATCTACAAGAGGTAAGAAATAAAGAAGTCAGGAACTGTGGAAAACAAGACACAATAAGATCCCAACCACTATATCAGGATACCATGGTCAACAGCATCTGTAGGACCAGGACAGAATAAAGCTATCAGGTTCCTATTACCAAATCGAAAAGGCTAAACATCGAATGGCCTTAATGTCGGAAATGTCATTCAACAATGTGCTTTTTGTGAGATTGCAGTACAGTGAAGATTGGAATATTTGCCCTTTCCTCACTGTAGTGCGATCTTGGAGTTGGTATATATAATTAGGGTCTATATTAAATAAACGAACACTTAAAATGTCGAGTATGACATGCTCAACACAATTTAAGTGAACGCTTATTTAACTGAAAGACAAGATAAATGAAAATCATAACATCGAAAAGTTTTGTTTGGCCAACACCTTCCCCCAAGTGATGTAAGAGACTAGAACATAGTAAACAAAAATAAACGTTTAAACTGACTCCCCAAATTAAAGCTGTATTTACTATCTAACAAGCTATACTACTACTATACACACTCTAAACGTGAAACACCTAGTGTACAAACAAGCTAAATATACATTATACAGAAATAAAGCATTAAATCAGCCCCAAGTGTGCTCAATGATGAAAATTAGAATAAATGTTACACTTTCAAAAGAACTGCAACAGCCCTAAGAAAATCCTGAGTATTATACTCAACTTTATGTTGTAGTACCTGTTGCAATCTGTCACATTTTAGAACTGTTCTTTTTATAGGGGACGGAGGACATGCAGAATGTGAACGGAGTCAAGTTTCATTTACCTTGTTCTGCTCTCTAACGAGCATGGACAGCACAGACGGGATATCACAAATCCGCCATCCAAGTAAACAACGGATACGTCTATGCCATCCCTCAACCTGATTTTGCATACGAGGCAAACAAAGTGTATTCAGTGCAGACACATTCCAGAACCCAATACTAAACATAGGAGGGAATCTGGAAATACAAGATAATCTATGTTCTGCTTTCTTAGACGACCCAGGACATATGTATCCGAGAAATAGGAAAGTAACTCTTTACCCTCAGTAGGAAACGATTCACTGAGCTGTAGAAATGCTGTGACAACTTCATCTACTTCTAAAAATGACAAAGTGATCAGCTTTTTCACACTTATCTGAAAGTTGACAGACCTTCCATACAACCTTGCTAGCCCTAAGCTTTGTAACTTTCTCCAGACAGCCTGACCAAAATGGAACAGACAACCTTTTGAATATACACCTGCGAAATTGTGTTTTACACTGCGAAGTGCTGCCATCTCAAAATCAGTTAAAATAAATTTAACTGAAACATTCAGATTAGCCTTTGTCAACAAATCACTGAGACAGTCCCACATAAAGTTATAGCATTTATGAGATTTCTTTGACATTAAGCAGAAAACTAATGAGACACACTTTGTATTTTCGCCAACTGTAAGAAGTCCATGAATGCTATATAGTTGTCTACACAACCAACCTTTTGTTAAAAACACACCATCCATCAACCACATAGGAGATTTACTTAAATCCCTAAGATTTTCAACAATGGAAAATACCAAAACATGCATCTTGTTTGCAATGTCAGTCTTTCTTTTCTGGTGAAAGTAACCTCCTTTTAGGGCACATTCACTTGGGTTTACAGTTTCTAAACTACTGCACGCAGGAACATAATTTCTAACTGCAGAATGACAGACCCTGTTTACCTGCTGTAACACTGATCGCCTTGTTGGAAGGGCAGCTGTATACTCTGTAGATGTAGATGCACAAACATCATCTGCAACTAAAGCAGGGGTATCCCTACATGTACGAGCGGTTTCCTTCAATTTATCACAGGCAATGTATTTTTCAACGTCACAAGCATCAGAGGCATGGTGATGCCCTGTACATTTTAATAATAGTTCACCATACATTTCTCTCTTAGTCACTGCATGGCCTTTACAGTATTCCTTTAGTTTACCTTTACAACACCAGTACTTCCGATCTTTCATTACCTTTTCTAGGCTATACAAATACCCATCTATATTGAGCATATCTTTCCCTTTCTGAGACTTGACACACTCGTAATAGTCTCCTACAACACCTGGTGAGAAACAGTTTCTGTTCGCCGTAATGTAACGCTAGTCTAAAGCACCATGTTAAGTGATTCGGTGTACTTCATTTTATACTCACTATGCAGAATGTACGTAATGGATTGCAATTAAATATATTTAACTTGTATGCTTAGTGGAACATGTAGTTTCAGTTATAAACGTAACCTCTAACTTTAATTTCAATTAACGTAACTACACGGGTACACTTGTAATATTTATTCTGTATCTTTTACGGACGTATGTCAGACATAGCATTTTTCATGTAGGCCAAACATAACCATTCGAAACTCCTAATTTAGATTATTTGAGCTCTCGATTAAATAAGCATTTGCTTAAATTGTGTCGAGCTTGTTATACTCAACATTTTAAGCGTTCGTTTATTTAATATAGACCCTATAATTAGCAGGGGGTGTGGGGTGCAGCCCCCCAGAAATGCAACTTCTAGGTCTGGCATTTTCGGCCTTTAGGCCGTTTGATGTTTAGTGTCTTTGGTGTTCTAATATAGACCTTAGCTATCTAGCAGCAATGAGTCATATACTACTTGGGTGAGAGCATGGTAAGAGTGAGTCCTGGACTGAAATGTAGCAAGCAGTTCATTAGCCATGAGGTAGGATTCAAGTGGTGTGTAAGCAATTTTCTCAATAACCTTGTCTAGAAAGGAATTTTACAGATTGAATGAGAGTTGTCAAAGGCATTAGGATCTAAAGGTATCTTTTTTAAGGATATCAATTATGTTATATCTGTCTTATAATATAATAATTCTTTCAAAGCAGCTGGAAAATCCAAATCAAAGAGATGACTGTATGTATGTTAATAATGGAAATATAACTGAACAAATGCATCAAGACAAGCCACAACATGTCAAGAGAGGCTGGATCCCACTCACATAATAAGCATACTTGAAATCAAGGTTAACAACTCATCATAGCTAGGAACAACAAATATAGTCCAATAGAACCATAGCTAGCTCATCTGGTACCCTGTGCAGATCCAGTTCTCATGATCTTGTCAACTCAAGATTGAAGAGCTAAAAGAAAACAACTTTTCTTCAAGCTTCCTGCAAAAACCGTTAAAAACACCTTGCGACAATTAGAACCCACTCACTTCACACTCTAAGCATCTTATCACTTCAGCCATGACTGTAAATGCAGTATCAGCATTCATATATTAGTGATGGTATTGTACTCCCACATCATCATGACTTCCAGATCACACGCCCAACAGCTTCCAACCAGGAGAGCAGCCTTATTTGCCCTGCTCTAATTATGGTTCAGCAAAACAAGAAGAAGTACAAATCTTCCCAGAGGCTAGTTAAATGTCATGGAGCCAGAAGAAAAAAAGCAGATCTAATTCCGGTAAGTTTGTCAGTAAGAAAATGAGCAGCCAAACAATATTCGATGATAAAGCTCCCAGGGCAAAAGGGCAGATTGGGCTGCATAATCATTCCACCACAGAGAAAAGTATGCCTGGTCAGGTTAGATGCTGATGAGATCTTTCTGGACAAATAAACTGCCTTCTTAAAGAGATCACAGTCTAGGTAATGCATGTTATGTTCATCCAGATCAAGTTTATAATTCAAAAGACAATTGTATTTCCAGTGATGCTCCAATCTCTGCCCTTCTCAACACATTGAGCAGAGCTCTAGATCATACCAAAGTCCAGACTATTTAAATGGAACAGGGCATATCCAGCTTGGAACAAGAATATCATAAATGAAAGGTAATGACTTGTTATAGTCATTAACCAAGCCATCAAGATAATAAGATTGCTAGCACAATTATCCTAAAGAAACTGAAAGAGCACAAGGGAGAATTCTATAAGTAATATGCAAAGTATTGTGACATACCCATGGTTCAAAATCATGTGGACTGAATGAGATAGCCCAAGGTTATAGGAGAGAAGGAAGTGCTCAGAGAAAGAGACAAGCTCCACAAAAAGTCAGCTGTCTTCATATCCAATAGAAAAGCCACATTGAATGTATGTCCTAGTTTATGCATTACAGAGGTTATAACCTCAGTAAACCCAGATCCTTTCAAAAATATGTCATTTTTTTAGCCAGAGGCGCTGACTTGTTATTGACCCATATATTAAAGTAACTGAAATCCACAAGCTTCCAGTATCTAGACACTGACTCACTGATGAAATCAGTGAATCTGACAGGAATTATATGAGTGTGTAGGTAAGTACTTTCACATCCAGGTGGATGGTAGGCAAATCAAAACCTTTAGTTTGTTTCTGCAACTAGTATATGTTCAAAAAAGTTGGTACCCCTAGTCGTAAACCGAGTCAAACTTACCCTGAAGCTAAAGCAAATAGCAGACCCTCCAACTCTTAATCCATTTACAGTTCTGGATTACATAGAATCCAGAAAAATTATAGCTGTCAAATGAGGCCAAACTTTTAATCTAGCCAAGTGTCTGTTATGAAAGCAAGCTCAATACTACTTGGCAAGTCTGAGATAATCTCAGTTATGTTGTGTAGTGACCTTGCATTTGTTTATCTTGCCCTAACAAAAAACAGGGGAGGGGAGGGTAGGTCCTAACTACCTGCCACTTGGCATAAAGCAGAACCCTGAGTACTGCCTGAAAAAAGGTAAACACCATACCTCTCAAGTGTACCTCATTACAAGAAAGGTTCCTCATTTTGGGCATTAAAAAGTCCATGTTCCAAAAGGTTTCACACTGAAACGGTCTGTCACACATTCGGTGTTTGGAATTTTTTTAACTGATTTAACAAATTTTCTTTTCATAGGTTCATAGGTTCATAGGTTGGTACTAGGCTATCGGCCCTAGGGCCTATACAAGCCTAGCCATAACAATTCCCTGGATATTTCTTCCCACAATATTTACTTCTCCAGGCCCCTGTCTAGCAGGACGACTGACATGATCCCCGGGGTGAATTTCCTATCTCCCATCCAATCATCAAGGTTCCTTTTGAAGAGGGCCAATGAGGCACTCTGCTTGATATGTATGGGCAGTCTATTCCAGAGTATGGGGAGTCTCTGGGACAGGAACCTATCCCTCCAGCATGTTTTGTTCATTGTGATGACAAGGTTTAGATCCCTGGAGCGTGTGGCTCTGAGGGATTGGGATTTTTTAAGTGGAGCATGTCCAACAGCTCAGGGTTTGACATGGCCTTGTATGTTAAGCAGAGATCGCCTCTGAGTAGACGATATGCCACAGAGTATAGCTGGAGTTTTTTTAGACGGTCAGTATATGGCATCTGCTTTAGGCCTGTGATTCTTTTAGTGAGGTATTTCTGTGGCCTTTCCAGCTGTTGCAGATGTCTTGTGAGGTACATACCAAACGGGGCATTATACTCTATAATGGGTCTAATGAGGGATGAGTACAGTGGGACAATGACCTCCTTTTTTCTAGATGAAAAGCCCTTAGTGATGAGGTGTGCCACATAGAAGGATTTCCTGACTGTTGTGGCAATGTGGTTATTGAAAGTGAGACCACTGTCCACCTGTGTCCCTAAGTCTCTCATCACACTTTCGATGTTTAGTGTCCTGCCACCTATGTGGTAATTTATGGGTACATGTTTTTTTCCAAAGGGGATAACTATACATTTCTTGGCATTAAGCTTGAGCCCATGGCTCTGGCACCAGGCATCTGTTTCTGTAAGGCCCTTTTGTAGACTATCCACATCATTTGCGGATTCAATAATGGCTCCCAGTTTGCAGTCATCTGCAAACTTTGTTAGCCAGAGTCCCTTAGTGTTGGCCTGTACTTCAGAAAAGTAGACGCCAAACAAGAGTGGTCCCAGGACTGAACCCTGAGGTACTCCACTTGTCACTTGCCTGGAGCTGGATTTGGAGTCAGCTACTTTTACAGTCTGGGTTCTGTCAGTAAGCCAGTTAGTAACCCATCGAGTGATGTAGGGATTTATGCCCAGCTTAGTAAGTTTATCTATGATTCCAGAGTGGGGGATGGTGTCAAAGGCCTTGGCGAGGTCCAGATAGGCTGTGTGGACTGCCTTACCCTCGTCCACAGCTCTGGAGACTGATTCGAAGAAGTCAATCAGATTCAGGAGACAAGATCGGCCCTTCACAAACCCAAACTGGGTGGGGTCCAGTGTTTGAAGGTTGCCAATGTCTTTGTTTATAAGTTCCATGATAATGCGTTCCATGCCCTTGCAAATCAGGCTTGACAGACTAATGGGATGGTAGTTCCCGGGATCCAAGGTGGATCCTCCCTTGTGGAGCGGGTTAACTGTAGCTGTGCGCCACTCAGTGGGCACAAAGCCTGAGGTGAGGCTATGATTAAATATGACACTTAGATGAGGCGCCAGTTCATTTTGTAGTTCATGTAGTACACAGCCTGGGATGTCATCTGGACCCATGCTGCATTCTTAGCTTTGGAGAGTGCAGTTTCTACCTGTGTGGCCGTGATTATCGGAATTTGGCAATCTTTTGGTATTGAGATGGGCCCTTTAGGGGGTGAGAGAGGGGGGTGAAGTTGGCACTAAATCGATCTGCCAGGATATTGGCAATATCCTTGGGATCAGTATATTTAATGCCATTCTGTTGTAACTCAGAGCAGATCTGAGCATTGCCATTTAGATTCTTGGCATAACTTTTCACTGGAAACTTAATAGTGAGACACACGGATGCCCCATACATCAGGTTGGACAAGGAGAAAGTCACAGTCAGCTGCCTGTCTGGTGTCAGGATTCAGCAAATCATGCATGCATTCAGGTCTCTCAGCAACAAGTGCTGTTATGACTCAGCCATAGGTTATGTTGGTGTGAATGACCTGAGATGTACCTCGCTGGCCTATATGAAGAGAGACATGGTCAAGCTCTCCTAGTATGTGTCCCAGGCAGGTATGTCCCTAGCCTTGAGCAGCATACTACCCTCACCTAGAATGATGCCACAGCATAAAAAAATGATTGATTTCAACAACTGGCTTAGTTTGTGGTGTCATTCCAAGGAGATCCAGTTTCTGTCTGCCTGGGAAGCCATGGTCGACAAATCTCACTGCTTTGCCAGAGATGGTTTGCACCCGGCACCCTTAGGCTTTTGGCTGCTGGCAAAGGTTCTTGCATCCCCCATAGTGCCTTTTTAGGCAAGGTCTTGAAAACAACATTATCAATGTGAAATTAACCAATCAGAACAAATGAAGGGTCATGCTGCTAAAGGTTAGTAGCTTAAACCAAAAACTGCACTCCCTGGAAGCACTTCTATCACTAGAAGATGTAGATGTCTGTGCAGTCAGAGAAATCTGGTTTAAGGTCTCAGAGAGCACCTCGACACTGCAAGGTTATAATGCCTTCCACACTTTACACCAGAAAATGAATGTGTGAAAACCAAAGGAGGCTGTGCTTCAATCTATATTAAAGATAAATTCACCTCCCATCTAGTTAGACTGGACAACTCCATGGAGTTACTGCAGGTCCAGCTTATGGTGGGTAAGACTCCCATTCAAGCCCCCCTCCATGGGTCATAATACCCACTAAGCCTACTTAATCAAACTGAAGACAATCCAAATTTTACCAAAACACACTGGTTATGGAGGATTTCAATTATCCCACCATCAACTGGGAAACCTACTCTACCACAAACTCACTAGCACAAAAGCTCCTTGACTTTGTGAATTCAAATTCTCTAGGGTAAATTATCCATACCCCAACAAGAGAAACAAACATTCTACATATGGTCCTCACCAACATATCAAACAGGTGCACTGTTGCAACTGTCGGACCCTCATTAGTTAAAACTGACCACAAATCCATCACTTTCGAATTGACACTAACACCAGAACTCACAAAGGGTGAAATCAGACTAAAAAACTTCACCAAGGCAAATTATACCCTCCTAGGTAAAGGTATAAGTGAATTCCAAGCCCCACCCCAAGCTGAAAGTGGTAACTATGCTGAAGCTTACACTAATGCCCTGTACAATCAATTGCATAAGTGTATAAACTCAGCTGTATCAGGCAGAATCAAAATCAGAGCACCAAATAAAATTAAGCTGCCATGGTGGACTTCCAGCCTCAACAAACTCTACAATCAATGCAAAAAGCTGCTGTCCAAGAAAACAAAGACAAGGACCCAAGAATGGAAAAGCACTCTCCACAGCCTTAACCGGCAAATAAGACAACTTTTCTAATCCTCCAAGAACTCCTTTGAAAGAAACCTAGCAAGTTACTGCCAAGGATAACCATAAGGACCTTTACAGCTACATATGTAACTAAAGGGTAGGACCCAAGCATGTGTAGAATAGCGGTCAACGGTATCATACACACTGACCCCACAGAGATAGCGAACCTGCTAGCAGATAGGTTTGGTGAAAATTTAACTCCCTTATCCCCTCCTAACTTACAACAAACCTTCCTCCAAATGCTCCCCCACCTTACATATCTGAAGAACAGGTCCTCAAAGCCCTGTCCAAGGCAAAGAACACGGCCTCTATGGGACTAGATGACATCCCAGGCTGTCTTATAAACAGGCTAAAACATGAACTATCATCACCAGTAAGCATCCTTTTCAGTCATAGCCTAACTACAGGCTTTGTTCCTGTGGAATGGAGAACAGCTACAGTTACTCACCTCCACAAAGGTGGCCTAGCAACAAACCCAGGTAATTACAAACCCATAAGCCTGACCAGCCTCAACTGCAAGGCCATGGAACATATTATTATCCACCTCATAAATAAAGGCATAGGTGACATCCAAACCCTGGATCCTGCCCAATCTGGCTTTGTGAAGGGCAGATCCTGCCTGTTAAATCTGGTGGATTTCTTTGAAAGTGTGACTAGGGCCACTGATGAAGGCAAATCTGTGCACACAGCATACCTCAACTTGGCAACGGCTTTCAATACAATCCCACATTCAGGCATCACCAATAAACTTAGCAAACTGAATGCAAACCCCTTTGTTGTAAGATGGGTTGCCAACTGGCTCACAAACTGGAAATGCATTATCAAAGTGCGTGACTCCACATCAACCAGCAGACTTGTAACCAGCGGGGTTCCACAGGGGTCAGTGCTGGGCCCCCTACTGTTGGGTATATTCTTCTCAGAAGTTCAGGTTAAAACTAAAGGGTTGTGGCTGACCAGGTTTGCAGACGACTGCAGACTAGGTACAATCATTGATTCCCCAAATGATGTCAGTATTTTCCAGGAGGGTCTCACACAGACCAACAACTGGTCTGTTAGTCATGGTCTCAAACCAAATGCAAAGAAATAGATCATCATCATTCCCTTCAGCACAAACAATGTCCATTCACACTATCAAATTAACAAAAATACACTAAGTACCCATGAAGTGGTAAGGGTCCTGGGATCATAGGCTGACCGTGACCTTAACTTCGACCACCATGTGTCAACAGTTGTAAGCAAAGCTTTCCACCTAGCTCACTTCATTAGTAAAGGCATTGCCTTGAGAGCAAAAGAAGTTATAACCCCCTATACGTGGCACTTATCCGGCCCATAATTGAGTATAATGCCCCATTCAGTATGGACCATACAAAGCACCTGCAGCAATTAGAGACCTCAGGGGTTTCCAGTAAAGAATATCAAGGGCCTCCAGCATGTGCCTTACACGGACTGACTAAAGTCCATGTCACTATACTCTGTATCATATAGACTTCTTAGGAGAGACTTATGCCTGGCCTACAGAGCAACCCAAGACCCAAACTTAATGACCTTACTGCATATCTGTAAATCAAATGGGTCTAGCGCTATCTGTTCCAGGGACTTAAATATGGTCTATGACTTAAATAGGACATGCTAAAGGGACATATTTATCTCCCAGTGACTGCCACATCTTTTGAGTAGGCTACCAATTCATGTGAAACAGAGCACCTCTATGACACTGTTCAAGAGGAAACTAGACAAGCGGATGGGGTACCATAAATTCTTAATGGAGATAGCACCCACAACCCTTCTAGACATGGGTAGTCATCACTAAATGCAATATTGGGTATTGACTACTACTTCTATGGTATTACATTGGGTTGAAATGGCTAGGTTTAAAATGACATCCAGGTCAATAGCCTAAAAAGAAAAAGTCAGCAGCAACCACCACTGGAAGTAAAACTTTTAATAACAAATAAAAAATGTAACAGCAGAAAATATACAGGATAAGCGCTTTCGGGCTGTGCCCTTCTTCAGATCAACATCTGAAGAAGGGCACAGCCCTAAAGCGCTTATCCTGTATATTTTCTGCTGCTAAGTTTTTTATTTGTTATTACAAGTTTTACTTCCAGTGGTGGTTGCTGATGACTTTTTCTTTTTGGTGCGTTTTGGTGTACAGCAGTTCAACCTTTGGTGAGGTAACCTGTATTTTGTTCTTGGACTCAGGTCAATAGCCTAGTAGTTGCCTATGATCCTATTGTAAGTAGTACTGAATCCTAATAATTAATCAAAAGAACTTTTTATAAGTATAAAGTAGCACATTTTAACTAACTTGTGACCTTCCTAGTTGAAGTTGTTGGTAAGCTGTTAGAAGGTGTTCCACATTTAGCCCATTTGTTCCACATTGTGAGAGGTAGTGTTTAGGAGATGGAAGGTTGAGAGCTATGGTACACACAGCTCCTTAATGTATTTTTCCTTTGGGAGGAGTTACAATATCAAGTGGCAACCACAGGGATGTGACTAAGGAGGCTCATGCTAGCCTGGTTGCACCTACTACTCTTATACCTACGTAAAATATACAACTGCCTACATAGACGTTAAACAGAAGTTGACAAACACTGACAGCAAAATGGATGAAGGGATAACAATAGGCGTTTATTAAAAAAGCAACAAAATTGTTTTTAAAACACATAGTGAATTAGATGATAAAAAACAGTATGACCCAAGAGACAAAATAAGATAGAAATGAAAGGAAGTGCACAAGGGAAAAAATAAAGTAAAATATGCAAAAAAAAAATTTAACAGAAATAAGACAATTAGATAAAACAACTAGGCAACAAAGACAAATGAACAGGTCAGTAGGGGAAATGTATATGGTTGTATGCTAGCAGTTAGAGTCAAGAATGAATATATTACACAAATTAATGCATAAACATAATATGTGTTGACCTCTAGCAAAATAAAAACAGGTTCAAATACTTTGTGAATAATAACACTGGCAAAGGGCCAGTGTAGGAAATTTAAGAAAAAAAGAGCAAAGCTAGAAGAGTTTTGTCCACCAAAGCTAAAATGCAAACAAAGTAGATGTCACATACTGAACTAAGTGCAGACAAGCCAGAGAAAAGTAAAAAGAACTAGATGCTAATAATACAGGCAGCTTCAAGCAATGTTAAAGAAAAGATTACTACAGGTCACAGAGAAGAAAACACCACCTAAAAGACTGGAGTAAAATAATAGAAATGAAAAGATAAGGAAGACTATTCATGAAGTAAAAATAGGTGCGTAACGTGAGGCCAGTGGCTAAAGTGAGCCTGCAGTTTAGAGGCAAGGTAATCAATAAAACCTTGACAGCAGTTGAAAAATGACTGTGAATTCTAGTAGAAATAGGTCAGAAAACTAATATGTTGACTGGACAAGAAATCCAATTAAACACTAAATTAAATAAGTAAATATTGATAAAAGGAAAATGCAAGAATCTAAAATAAATCAGTAAAGCCTTAGCAGTAATTGAATAACTATAAACTACCAATAAACCATCAGAACTGATGAATTAATTGGATAGAAAATCAAACTGCACACTAAATTAGAAATGTATGATTTGTAAAACAGAACATCCAATTATTTAAAAAAATGTAAAAAACTACAGTTGAACTACTCTAGTCTAGAACAAGCTATATAGGTCTGCAGAATGAAGGTCACAATCCAAACATAAACTGGTATAAACAGACCATAAAATAATACTGTAATATATTTAATGATGACAAACTATAACAAAAAGAAAGCTACCTATCCACTGAGACTGACTTAGTCCTGCTGAATATAACCAGTACAGTAAGTAGAAACAGACAAAGTCAAAAATGAACAAATAGAAGGAAAATACACAAGGCAAAAACACCCTGAGCCAAAACCCTGTGTTGAGTTGATTTGGTGTTAACAAAAAAGATGGGACCAAAACTACAAAACTGTCAGCAGACATTTCAGAGCCAATAATTAAACCGCATCTAGCAGATCAGTTTATTTTAATTACCAGTCAAAAGCAGTCGATATAAGGTTAAAACAAAAAAAGTTTGCTGGACTTAGGGCAAAGCAGGTATAGGCCATGAATAAATCTGGCAACCATAATAGCAGAATCCATGAAATGTAAAACTCCAGCTATTGAAGCTAGAAGACTAAAGCAGCATAAAGATGGCAAAGAAACAAGTCTGTTGAAGTCGAAACAACATCCAGTAAGTAATTGGAGTTACTGAATCAGAATTCAGAAACAAAACATGTACCAAAATGGCAAAACTGGCAGAAATAGGCAGCTGGAAACAAATGGAGCCAATTAAGTCCAAGTAATCCATGACAGCAGCATAACACTATAACCATTAGGTTACAACAGCTAATAACAGCAAAGTAGGAGCGGAGAAATGCAGGTATGGTTCCAAACAAACAGTACAGCAGTAAAAGTTAACAGTGACAGATGAAGACAATAGCACCCCAAATGAAATCTACGCAGACATAAGTTAACAAGTGTTGGGTGTGGAATGGCAAACCCAGTGCAGCAGTCAAACAAAACACAGAAGCTGCAAAACTCAAAACATGGCTAAGCAGCCAGCTGTTGCCATTTTCCCTTCACTTCTAACAAAGTGGAAAGAAGCACACAGAGCTTACTTCTGTTTAACATTTTTTGTTGGAATAAACTTATATCCTAGATATTCTAAGCTTTTTTTTGACTGTGTTACTGGTTGTAAGCTCAAGCATGACAAAACCCTGTTCTGTTTGGCATTATTAAGTTATCATATTAGTCTGATGTAATTCTTATGTTGTGATTTTGCTTAAGCCCAGAGCTCTGTTGTCTCATGGCTGTCAGGTACTGAAAAATCATCAAATTTTAAAGGAATTTTTATGCTTTTCCTTACAATGCATGTCAAGCAAAACAATCTGTTATTTCCAATATTTGTCTCCTACATATGAGAAATAGAATTTCATCAGTTTTTTTCCAGTTCCAGGAGTCCTCCCACCCCTTCTTCCTGTAATACATTTAAAGCGATTTTAAGTGGCATTGTTATTTTTCTGTCGCTTCTCTTAGCATTTATACCATGAGCCGTATAATTTGTTTCATGCCCCTTGTCTATGCAGATGGGCCTGGATCAACTCCTATGTGGTTACTGCCCATACCTCTCAACTGTCCAGATTTTCACAGAATGTCCAGATTTTTGCGGTGGTGCAGTGGTAGCATTGTTGCCTCACAGCAAGAGGTTCTCCCGTTTGATTCTCGGCTGGAGTGCGGGGAGTGCCTTCTGTGTGGAGTCTGCATGTCCTCCCCACGGTTGGGTGGGCATTCAAAAGACATGCGTAAATGGGCGTGCCTTCATTGAAGGTTGAACGTTGAGCTGGCACCTCGGCGTTCGTGAAAATCTACTGCCACTCATTAACGGACCAGAGTTCCGCTGTGGGGACCCCTAACCAGGAAAAGCTGAAAGACAACAACAGTTTTGGTCTGTTTCTCATAAAATCTGTTTTTTTCTGTCAAATCACTGTGATGATCTGAGGATTGAAGTCACTAAATTATAACATACATTTGTGTTTCAGACTTCATATTCTTCAGCAAAATGCATGCTAAGACAAATCCTGTTACTTTATCAACTTTCTAAGTTTATAAGCACAATATTTAAAATCTTTCCCTATTTTTGGGCATTTGTACCCCCATTATGTCAGGCTTTGTCTAGATTTCTTGTGCTAAGAGGTTGAGAGGTATGTTACTGCCCCACCAGCACCTTCTGTGAAAGAAGTAGCAGGTAACCTTTTCTGCCTTTTCCCAGTTATGATTTGTTTGTTTTCCCTCCCAGTAGTTAAGCTACAGCAATCCTATTACATTTTTCAAGGCATCTTTAATACAGCTGTAAAATGCATTGTCCCTCCTACAAGCAATGCTTTCTATCAGATGAACTCTTTTAATAATTTTCTCTCATTCTGATTTAATTGATAGTCGCCTGCTTTTCCATTTGTCTTTTATTAAATTTCATGCATGCCCTCTTTTTCTGGGGTTTCCTAACGACTTTCCTTGACAACCAAAATGTGTTTCTGTTTGCTTTGCAGATAGATGTCATGTGGCTATGTATTCTCTGTGAGAGCAGGCATGACTCTGTTCCTTTAATCCTTCATTCCTCCCACATCCTTTTCTAGTGTTTGAATGTTGAATAGGCGACATTGCTACATCTTGACAAAGCCGATTTGTCTGAACCCTAGTACTAGCTGTTTTGCATGACTAGTCTACAGAGCCAGAGCTAGCTATTTTGGTGCCCTGTGCCACTCCCTGATCTGATGCCACCCTAGACTTTAAGCTTTAAAAAGTCATCTTTAGATTGTAGCAAACTACTTGCTACACATTTAACAAACAATTTGCTACTCCTAAATGCCACACACAGTGCAATGTGTTATTTAGCTCTAACCACAAATGCAGTATCAGCATTCATTTCTGAATGCTGGTACTTTCCTAGAGCACACAGTGAGTGCTGAAACTCTTCATACCTGACCTCAAATGCTTCTGATCACACTCCATGAAACCTTGCATCCAGGGTGTCTGCCTGGTTTGCCCAAAACTGGCTATGTCTCTGTTGGTTTGTAAAGCAGCAGTTGTATTACATTATTTTACGTTTGTTTGATGACAAAAAAATGTAAACCTGTCTAGCCTTTCTATTAAGTTCAATATTCACCTCATCTGTGCCCCTCCCATGCCGTCTCTAATGTCTGTGTGGATTCCCTGTCAACCACCCATTTTGATAGCCCATTCTATGAGTTTACAGCCGTCTCTTTTTAAATGTACTTTTGCAGATCTCAGAATATGGTTTTATGTCTCTGTCTTCCTTTATAATCTACCCTGCTCAAAACATCTCTACATTTTGACATCATCTGTCCCACTCATACCATTTCCTCCAGTTTCTTTTTGTCTCTGCTAAGAATTGTTTTAGTCCTTCTGGTCTCTTGTCATTCTCTTTGCTCTCAATCTCATTCACCTTTCATGATGGTTTTCTTCTGGACTGCTTTAAGCAGCTTATGTCCCTCAACATGTATGTCCTCCAGAACTCCACATGGTACTTAGGGTGAGACCTGACAAGGGTCTGGTGGACAGAATGAATTACCTCTTCCTTTCATGAGTCTGTCCCCTGAGGATACACCTCAGTATTCTGTTGGCTGCAGCCACTGCCCCCTCATTCTTCTCCTTTTGGCCTACTCCAGGAGTAACCACAGACCCTTTTCCTGCTATGTTGAAATTAGTTTCATTTCCTCTTGCTGATACTTTATACGAGGTTTGCCAGGTTTGATCTAGTCCAGGTGCAGTATATTGCATGTGTCTGCACTTAATCTCTACTCTTATATTTCAATCCAATTTGTCAGCTTTTCCATATGTTTCCTCCATTCTCTATTGCAATACCTAACTTTGCTTCTTCAGTGAAGTTGTCCCTGTTCCCTTAGAAATAGCTGAAATGAACACACAGAAAGCACTGGACTCAGAAATTACCTCTGAGGCGTTCCATTTTTCACTTTCCTTATTCCTGATATTGTCCCTGTCACTTCATTGTTCTGTGTCCCACAATTCAGTCAAGCAGCAGAGGAATTCCATAGCTTTAATCCTACTTCCAACCTTCCCAGTTTTCCTAACAGCCACCTGTCCAGGACCAAGTCAAAGGACATAGTGAAATCCAAATAGGCCACTTCTACTGGTAATCACCCAGTAAGTTGTCCTATACCTCAGTCAGAAATCTCATCACAATCAATTCGAATTAAATTGTTCAGAATAAGTTTAGCCCTTGTGTTCTTTCTTCCCCCTCCCCCACTATAAACCATACAGTGCTGGCTGATGGTACTTTTGAATAGACAGTCATGACATTCCTTCTACCTTGGTTAGAGCCATAACCAGAAATAAATTCTTTCTGATATAGTCTATTCCTGATTGTGTAAGACCTCAGCCAAGTCCCACTGGCACTCTGACTTAGATCTCATAAACTCCCCATTTGATTGTATCCTCTCCATAACTATAAGCTTAATCTCCCTGCATTTCTCCTTTATTCTCTACTTCAGTCTCTCATCTTTCACCCTTGATACATCTGGAGGCTGATACATTGTATTGACCCACCAGCATTCCATGCCCTTCCTTCTTCTTTGAACACAATGGAATGCTTACCACAAATTCTGACTTTGCCTTTACCCTTCTGACCTCATATGTGATGTCCTCCTTGATGCAGATTGCTAATCCATTTCTATCTTTCCTTTCTCTGTCATTCCCAAAACAGCCTACAGTCATGCTCCTCCATATCTCACTCTCACTTGTTCGTGGCCCATGCTTCTGTGATATCAGCCATAAGATATGCAGTTCCATGGCCCAAGGCCCCCAGCAGGAACATTACAGTCACAAAATGTAGAATTTTGCCCATTGGCCTAAGGAATCACTTCATCTCCTGCAGAATAATCTACCAAATTCTTTTTCTGCAACAATGGTCCATATTTAACTCATTACTCAAGCTCTAAAATGTAAGCCCTTTGCATGAAACATACAGTCGTTACTCTCCAACTGATTCATACTATTGCCCCAGTGCTACTCATTAAAGCTTCTGGGTTCTCCGGCTCTGCAGCCAGGAAGACAAGCAGTTTGAGCAGGACATATCATTTTACTATTGACTGAGAATCTTTTGTTATTGAGCCCTAACATCTCTTGTGTGACAGTCCCAGGGGATCCGTGTGTAAAGGGCTGATACATGATCTAGTTTTGCATCCACGATGATAATCTCATCAGTCCCTCCTTTCTCTCACAAGTAAATAGCTGGTTTTAATCTTACCAGCAGAAATTGAAAGTAAAGCCATTTCTGATGTACAGGGAGGGGCAAGCAGGCACAGCCACTACATTTTCCTCCGACTACTTGTCAGCTGCTTTATCACCTATCCTGTTAACAGAACCAGGACTTATGGGTCATAATTTGGGCTTTATCCCTCTGTAACAGTGAGCTGGCTAACCTAATTTTTACCTCACAATGCGGTATAATTTTTTTTTTGCTACTTATTGTAGCAATATTTACGTTATTTATTTATTTTTTTACTATATTATGCATTTATCTTTGTACATCTTACTGTTGCATAATGTCCTCATTAGTTTACATCTAGTCATATTTGAAAAGGGCTCCTGGCTCCAACTCCCTACTTTGAATAGAAACAGATAAATAAGTTGAGAGCTAGACAGACAGACAGATGGATGGATACACAAACAGATAGATAGAGAAAGAAATGATAGATAGAATGCTAGATAAGCAAATAACAAATTAATTAAGTAAAAAATACTAGTTGTGTCCATCTTCTCCTCATGCATCACTGCTGTAGTTCCTCCTTTGCTGACCCAGACTCCTTTCTTTATGTAGTAATCTTTCAGCCATGTTCTCAGTCATATTTGTTTGTTTCCATGCTGTTTTTGTGTGTGCTTATTTTTAATTTTGGTAACCAAATGTCATTACAGTCATTGGGCCCAAGTTGATTACCAACCTTTGGTTCTGAACTGCCTACATTTATCCAACTCCATGTATGATACTGATAGATATTTCTAGACTAAAGATGTTGCCCTTTACATTTAGCCTATTCATGTCTCCTATCAGTGGTGTCTCTCCCTAGTCTGATATTGCAGAGGTTCTGTCTATAGTTCTTTTTTGACCTTTTTCTTCCTTCTGAATGGTGGTGGGGGGCAGTAATAACTCTTAGTTTAATCAAAGTGCTTTTGCTCTTTAGCTGTTAACTTAATTCTTCCACATATGCCAACAGTTACACTCCTTCTTTTTATATGCCATTCATTCTTATATATTGTTAATCTTTAGTTAGCTGTCCAAAGATATGCACATTCAGCATTAGGGAAAGGGTTAGCATACGTGCTTGAAGTGAGGCCTTTCTCTACCCCTGTTTATAGGGACCCCAGCAGAAAGTTAGTCATGATGATATCCATATCCCCAAACACAGTGATAACTTAGGTCTGCCCCATGGATTTCTCAACTACCTCACCAATTTGCACCCTTGAGACATTTTATGATATTCATTCTACGAGCTGAGGGGCTTCAGGAAAAATCCTAGAAAATGTATTGTTGTGTATTTTTCATTATGCCAACCTCAAGCCAGTCTTCTGCACCTTCAAATTATGTGGTCTTTTCTTACGTCCATTTTGTCTACAGAGTCACTGCAGTATATTTTTTAATGTCTGCCATACCCCTGTTTCACCAAGGTTAGTTTCTCAGCATATGGTTTCTGCAAACTCTGTTTGATTTTATTTGTTTGCCTCTGGGCTGTCTCTATTATGGCCATGTCTCTGTGGAGCTGATTGTTTCCAGAGCTGCATACAGTATGCCAGGTGGGGTCTCCTCAGCTGCCTTTTATTCTTTACAATGTCTGTTCCACTGCTGTACTGTATATTCTTGGTCCTTCTTCATGCCATCTTGCACTGCTTGCTCATTTTCAGGTCACATGATAGCACTATTCCCATGATCCTTTCCATATTTGTAACTATTTCATCTCATTCACAACTATGTATTCTTTCCTGGCCTTTCCATGTACCAGCTGCATTAACTTAAGCATCTTTGAGTTAAATCAGTCCTAGCATACCTTCACATTTTTTATGCCAAAATAGTCACTTCTTACCTTTCTGTTTTACTTGTTTAAAGAAATGTGCTGGACCACTACGTGCGTTATGCAAAAAAAGATTTCTGCATTAGTCCCTTTGCTAGTTTACTTATAAAATCATTAAAACGTAATGGCATACTGAATGTTTTCCTGCCCCACTTATAATGTTCATTTTCGAATGGATGCTATTTCATGTTATTTCACTGTTCTGATTATTTAGCAAACAATTTTGCAGCCTACTAACTTCAGTCCCACTGAAAGGATTTGTAGTTTATTTATAAACATTCCTGGTTCTATGTTGAATGTGTTTTTACACTGTAGGCAGGATATGCCCACAATCCCATCCTTATCAATTACACTAGTCACTCATTCAAATGTCTCTTAGAACTACCCAACATGAGCTTTCTAAACTGAAGCTGTACTGACTTGGGTCCTTCACTCCACTTTTTTTATATATTAAGCCATGCATTCCTACACAAGTCATTTCCATATAGCTGAATTGCTGAATTCATACTTGCAGTCTGTAGTTTTATGCTTCTGTCTTGCCCCCATCATTGTATAGGGGTGTGACGCCCCTGCACTGGCCCAGTAATCAAGGAGCCTCAATCCACATCACTAGCACCAGTGAGGGACATACACATTGGGATAATGACAAGTACACACACAGAAAAGTACAATTTCCCTTAAGAGCACACAGGGATCACAGCCAGTCTGGGGCTGGTTTCTCCCTCTTTCTCCAGATCTCCAATAAGACTCTACACTGGCACAGCTATAGGGTTAAGATCTGAGCCAAGTGGCTAAGCTAAGACGTGTAGCACCCTTTCTGTCCAACCAGTGCTTTGTGTTCCTGCCCATGTAGCTGACACACACACACACTTTGAGATTTGATTGATATAAAAACATACACACACCTGGGAAAGGCTGGCACACGTTTACTAGCTATGCCCCCTTCTGCCCAGACTATAAGGTAGTACCAGCTGCTACCAGCCACCTTTACTTATCAGCTACTATAAAGCCCTTATCAAAGGGTGTTCAATTCTACTGTGTAATGTTACTATTATCCAAATGGTAAGTGTGCCCAAGACTTTCAAGGCTATTTAGGAGTGGCCTGTACCATGTCACCAAATACATATGCAAGTACTCTAAGAGCTTAAATATCTCTAAACAAACCAGCCACAATTAAAAGGTTTAAATATATTTAATAATAAATAATAAAAGAACAAGACAATACTCAATAACTAAATACAGTGACTACAGAGTTCAGAATCACAGGAAATATTTAAAAACAACATTGTAGGACAGTCTCAAATAAATACAGAAAACATCTAAATTAATCTTTACTATATTCATATCTATATCTAAGAGAGATTACTATACCCTAATTACTTACTACTAGCAAGGCAAGTGCTGATGACAGTATGTTTCCAGGTCCAAAGACAAATGCAAAATGCACAGACTCTGAGAGAGTTCCCAAATTAATATCAAAACATATAATGCTGGGCTAGCCCGGATGACATCACTCTTCATCACCTGCCTTCAGTTCCCAGGCTAACAGAAACTTAACATAATTGTTAACATCTCTATGTGAGAAGTACATATCTCTCAGACATTTGCCTAGAAGTGGAAGTCGTAAAACAGTTAAACACTTTTACATTTTAAACCTAGTAATTATTTCTGTTTCAAGACAATAGGAAAACCACTAGCTGTAGACAGTGTGTCTGCTTGCTGCACTGAAACTAACTTTTTATAGCACATCATAAAGCACTTAATTTCAACTTATTTTCTTAAAGTTTTGCCTTTATGTTCCAGCTTCTTCTATTACAACATACATTTGCACAGGTATATAGTTTATACACATTTCCATTCCTTTCCAGTAGGGTCACTGTGGTCACATTCCTGAACTCAATACATAACATACAGTTCAACACACACTTCTGCACCAACAGTTCAATATACACACAACATACAGTTCTCCTACATTTGCAAGACAAGCATATGAATCATATTAATATTCACAAATGACACATGACTATCTACAAAATTCCAGATAGCTGGGCTGGCAGTGTCACATTTCTATATAAATCATATTAATATTTTCAAATGACATATAATTATTTACAAAATTCCAGATAGCTGGACTGGCAGTATTTCCCTGGTGTCACAAGGGGAATCTTTGGACATCTGACCATTTTTCTATATAGCTCATCATGAATCATTGTTTGTCTGCACTTAGTTCCAACAGAGCTGTCAGAAACCTACCTTTTGTGAAAAGGCTGTATACCCCCCATTACAACTGTGTCTGCTTGGATATGAAACAATGTTCTTTAACAGTGGGCAGAAACATTCATGCAGTCAGTTTTCTTGTATTCCATGCCATCCATTTTGCCCACACACTCACTTTTTATGTTTCCCCTATAACTATCCATTGATAATACATTAGATAGTGACAGCAATGCTCTGTGAGTCAGAAATGAATAGCTCAAATGTCACAGCACTGGTTCTCAAATGAGTGGGTACAGCATGCCATATGCCAAAATATTTGGATTAGCCTGCATAACAGCCAAAATGTCTGAGTTACTGACATACTAACTATAGCAAGTATATGCTAATGACACATATATTTGTTTTAGTTACTTATTTATTTATTATTTTTTTAATCCTGTAGGCTTAAGTCATACAACACTTCATTTTTTTAGGGTCAGTCTGAAAACCTAAAAAAATAAATATAGTATTTATGTGTAGAATAATGGGAATGGGTTTTGAAAAATAGTTTGTTTGTTTTTTTTTTGGGGGGGAAGGGAGTTACAGTCCAGGTCTTTGATTACTATGCTATACTACAAGGCAAAGGAAGCAAAATGATAAAATAAACAACTTGTGAAGTGAGTTTAACCCTGCCATCTCTCACAAGGTCAGCTCTGAAAGTATCCAGCTCCACAGAGTCCAGGCTTTGAAATATTCCCCCAAATCCCCTAATCATTATGAACCTTGTAACCAGGCATTCCCAGTAAATTCAGGTGAGTACATTTTTTGCTGAGCATTTCACAGAAACATCAGCTCTCCCATAACCAAGAACACCTAGAACTGCTAAGTGTCTATAGAACATATCTATATGCAGTATGTTTAAAGACAGGAATACTGTAGTGGTTACAGAAGGCAATAGCTGAAAATGATGTGCACATTTCTAAAGTGTATAGTGTCAACTTTTGGAGAGGTGTACAGCATAGGCAACAATAGGAAGTCTAATATTAAAAAAAATGTTTCCATTAGGTCACTACATATCTACCACTCTGCTCCATTTCATGATGCTGTTCCTCTCTGCACAGTGGGTCTGTATGTTCTGTGTATACCTTCTCCTTTACACAATCTATAGCTTAATTTCTTCTGCTGCCTTCCTGACTCTCGCTCTCTCGCTCTGACACCTGCTCACCCTTATCTCATCATTTTCCTCATTCCAATACTGTGAACGCTCTCACCTCATACAAATACCCACACTTTGACCTGCTTGCACTCTGTACCCCCAGCACTGCCTTTGTTACACTGCATAATTAACTCCTTACAGCGTCAGGGTCACAGCATAACAAGTGCGCTCTCTTTTGTACAACAACACATCCCTTCAGTTCTGCATACCTGATATTAGTTTCAACGTGCTCTGCATATTTATCTGTTTACTGATGGACATTTGTTCACAAACCTATTCTCTAAGCATAAGGAAAAGTGAAAGTGCCTCCTTTTATGTCATAATCTTTTCCCACTGGATATCCTTGCACATATAATGGCTCCACCGTTTGTCCCCCATTGACCATAGTGTTGCAGTCTTAGCTTTAGTGCTTCTGTCAAGTACAGTTTATGAGCTTATTTCACTTAAATAACAACATCATTATTATTAAATTTTGTGATAGCATAAATTATTACTGATCTAGTCTTTTAGTCAATGCTAGCGTTTCCGTTTAGTGCATTTGGTCCTGGATAATTAATAACAGTTTCCGCAATATGCAAACGTGGCTCAGGTTATGACTGAAAAGAGTCTGTGAAGATCCACCCACCCACCTACTAATTAAACCATTAAAATAATAAATATAAATTTTTAATGAAAATAAAGATACCTCACCTACAAAGTTGTAATGTAATAATGCTGTATGTAGAGAAACTTGTAAAAGAAAGCATGTATAACATACATTTTCCCCTACGTACTGATTTCCAGTTATTATAGCATGATAAAAAGAAAATTATTTGAAAGTTACTGCAGATGTACTATGCAGATGATCGACTGCTGGACCAGTGCTGCCTGATCTGTTTCATTAATGGCAGCTGAGGCTTGAGAAGGAGTTTTGGGAGATGACTAGCTAACGGGGTCGGCTGTGCCACACTATCCTGCTCTAAGAACAGCTTCAGTGTGGCATCCTGTCTCATCAGTGACATCTTTTGACAGGCTCAGGAGTCGTCCTGCTCACTGGTTTCATCTTCCTGTCATAGCCCAATGGAGTTATGTAATGTGTCAGGCAACGACGTGCAATAGCATGAAAAATGGATATTGCAGTATCTATTTATTTCTGTTTATTCAATTTCTAAAGTGGCACAGGTGAATGACAATACAATTTTACTGTTACACATAAAGGAATTTTACTAGTTCTTACAGCTTTGTTTCTGATTGCTTGTAAATACGAGAGCCCCACAAGTAATGAAAACAGTAGGAGTTTATGCATAATCCATTGTATCAGAAGGCAAAATGCATGCTAATTTCCTTAATCATTTTAAATATATTATTGCAAAAATATTATGCTGTCCACTGAATTCCCATTCCTACACATAGACAAACATAAAGTGCAACAGGAGTTAGCAGTAGCTTCACTAATGTTCATCCATTTAAAAAGAATAACAGCAAAGTAAGTCATCAAATACAGACATATATATATATATATATATATATATATATATATATATATATATATATATATGTATGTATGTATGTATTTTTTTTTTGAAGATCATAGGATATATTTGGACGAGACAAGATAACTAAGAGTTGTTAGCAGAAAAATAATACTGAGTAATTAAGGACAGAACTAAACGTAACCACAGCTGAGTGAATCTTGTCCCATGGGCATGGCTGGTTGCAGATTACATTGCATCATTATAAACACAGTAATTACCTCCTGTTATAAGAAAAAAAAAACTGCAGTAATAATCATCCAGTGCTGTCAGCATGACAACATGACTCATATGACCTCGTTGTTGCAGTTTATTGTCCTTGTGCTGGTTACTGTTCTAAGCACTAAAGACTTGTGTTTAACATAGCAGAATTAGATCTGGTATAGCATGTGACCCTACTTATAGACTGAGTATAATGGATGGTATTTTGACCGGGAGCTCCCAAAGTGATATAATGCCAAGGTCAGAAACAGGACTAGGCAGTCTCTGTAGGCTATGTGCCACCAGCCCCATGTCAGTGGGAGTAGCTTATCATATTAGTGCTACACAAGAATATCCAGAGAAGTGCTGTAAACTGTATGGACATTTCTTCTCAAGAGGGTACTAATATCCCCCATATAAGTCTGGAATACAGATGGAAGCTGCCTTGAGTCTCACATACTGTGCTGTACTACCAACAATCTGCAAAATGGAATTATAAAGTTTCAAACCTGGCAAAATACTGCGTCTGCTGCCCACATAGCATCTCAACAAAGATAGGCTCTCCTGGAATTGTTGTAACTCTTTATATTCTAACACCCCACCACCACTAATCAGTGCACAATCATGTGATTGCACTAATGAGCCAGCTCATAGATATGTCCTATTAAATGATCTGCTTTCAGCAAACAGTGCTTTTATTTAAGTAAGCCAAAACTGCCCCAGCTATTGCAGTCACGTGTTTCATTTTCTTTTCTCTCTCTGTCTCTCTCTGCCTCATTTTATAACACTGTGACATTCTAAAGTGGGAAGAGGCTGCTTTCATTTCAAAATATTATAATGCATTATTCTAAAAGGACATTCGTGCGATGTTTTTGAACTAGACAGACGCTACAGTGTATCACTAGTTGAAGTTCATTCAGAACAAGCTGTTTACCGCAGTATTAGCTAGGGATGAGGAACAACTATAATAACAAAGCGCTCTACTGCCCCCTGCCTGCCAAGAAATGGAGAATAAAGAAATAATTTCTTCGTAAAACTATCATAATGCAGTGTCTTTCTCACTGCATGGGGCTCTGAATGCTGGCTGCATTCTCTACTTTATAAAAATGTATAAGTTTAGTGTTTTAATTACAAGACCCTCTTTACTACATAATACTAACTACTGATTTTCAAATCATATGTATTCATGGTCCTTCCTTTCAAACAGACCCTTTGTAGAGAAGACACTGGTTTGTTAGCTGATAAAGATGATATAGCATAGCATGTTTGCACTAAATCCTGAATATAGCATCAGTTTTGTAAGGAAGAAGCTATAATTTACTCTTGCATAATTTGAATGCAACTAATTTATGGTGGCTTTCTGGCAATACACAATTTCCATCTTACATTCAGCTCTTCAGTGCATCTTCCAGCATCTTCCAGCACCAAAGAACATATATACAGCACAAACAAGCATTATAGTTAAAGCAATTGCTAACTGTCTTTTATAATTAAAGATGTTTTTATTTAATAAACTACAGTATCACCCATTAGATGGTAATCATTTTAAGGTAATTTGCATACTGCAACAGCAGTTTGTATCTGTCTAGCAAACAGCATTCCTATTAGCCTCATTGCGTTATTAATGCTTAAGAGCTACTTAGAGACTGCCAGGTCAAGCAGCTGTGATGCCATTTTCATAAACAGGATGTACTGAACCAGTTAGGGGACTAAGGACGATAAGAATTCATCTGATTCGGGCTAAGAAAGTATTGCACAAACTCAACTAAACAAAATACAATGGAAAAGAAAAATAATATAACTGAGCACTGCTTAAAAGCCACAGTACCATCCAGCTTGTCAGATAAGGTTGAGTCATTAAATAGTATCTGTGGAACAGTACATTTGCAAACCACTTACAAAGAGTTTCCTCACATAATTAGTAATGAGTCAACATATATGAGGGCATTATCCCTGTATTTGAGATTGGGGGGGGTATAATGGTTAAGGTGTTCCAGACACAAGATACAGAGTTTGATTCTCATCTTTGTTAACTATCCAGTTATTGCCTAGGCTTGTAACAGTCTGCAGACTAATTGCCTAATGTGAACTTAAAAGACCATTAAGATGGGAATAATATGACTGAAAATCACAATTTACTGAGATCATCTTTCCAATTACTCATGTAATATAAGTAGTCTTAAATCGCACATTTATTAATAATGTGCTTCTGCCACCAGCTGGTTCATTCCTCCACTCAACACCAAAACCAGCCACTGACTGCAAGTAAATGAATGAGCACATTTTCAGTATCACATACAAGAATGAGGGGGAGATTTATACCACTCCCCAAACCATTATATTTTAAATTATATAGACAAGGTTTGGCTGCAGTTAATGGTGCTGTCCCATTCACTGATTAGTGGACAGCTGTGGATGTGATGTTGTTACAGTCATCATATCTCCAGTTAGCTAAGTCCATGATGTGGCTTAGAGGGGATATTGTCTTGACTATGGTCCAGGTGACTAAAATTCAGATATTGGCCTCAGAACAACACTGAAGTAGCTAAACCGAGTAGGGGAGAAGTGAAGATGGTGTGTCCATTCACTTCTCTCAAGGAGGAGGTGTGGAGCATATGTTTGGAAGCATGTGATCTGTAGCAATTTCCTCAGAAGAGATTACATAAAACTACTGGTAGTGTCTGCTTTGAAAGAATGGACACAACTGCAGACTTATGTAAGTGGCAGTCCTGTACAATACCTATTGTACACCCCCTTGGAATGCCTGCTAGACTTGTGTGGGGAGTTAGTGCTTAATGTAAACATTTCAACCCAGCAAAAATGATTGTACCAGTTCTAGTGTGCCACTCCTACCCTGAAGAAAACAAATGGACTAAAGGAGTCTTGTTTAGAGTGGAAAAAATAGGATGTCTGGGGGCAATCAGATGACAATTAAACCACCAGCAGTTAAATGATGTAAGGGGCAGGTTAGACAATGCGAAGGTAAGTAGTTACACTTTGTGACCAACACATTGACTGTAGATATAGAATAAGCAAAGGTAATCCATCTTAGGCAATAATATACAATAATACACAGATTTGTTTTCTGTGTGTGTGTGTGTGTGTGTGTGTGTGTGCGTGTGTGTGTGTGTGTGTGTGTGTGTGTGTGTGTGTGTGTGTGTGTGGGGGTGTATGTATATATATATATATATATATATATATATATATATATATATATATATATATATATATATAGATATAGATAGATATGTGTGTGTGTGTGTGTGTGTGTGTGTGTGTGTGTGTGTGTGTGTGTGTGTGTGTGTGTGTGTCTTCTGAGGAAGGTTGGACACTGGGCTGGCAACTTGACATCATAAAACTCTACTGCCATTTTTCTGTGGACCAGTGATCTGCAGTGGCAACCCCTAATGGAAGCAGCCAAAAGGAGAAGATATATGTTGCTTATTTATATAATTCTGTTGATTTCTTTTTCCCTAATGGAAGCAAAAACTCAAATAGGAAAAATGATATTTACCCTTTTTGCCCCTTGCTTATTATATAATGTATTATTCTGTTGTTTCTCCAACTCGACTACATTCTGGTTACTGTTCTAAGCACTAAAGACTTGTGTTTAACATAGCAGAATTAGATCTGGTATAGCATGTGACCCTACTTATAGACTGAGTATAATGGATGGTATTTTGACCGGGAGCTCCCAAAGTGATATAATGCCAAGGTCAGAAACAGGACTAGGCAGTCTCTGTAGGCTATGTGCCACCAGCCCCATGTCAGTGGGAGTAGCTTATCATATTAGTGCTACACAAGAATATCCAGAGAAGTGCTGTAAACTGTATGGACATTTCTTCTCAAGAGGGTACTAATATCCCCCATATAAGTCTGGAATACAGATGGAAGCTGCCTTGAGTCTCACATACTGTGCTGTACTACCAACAATCTGCAAAATGGAATTATAAAGTTTCAAACCTGGCAAAATACTGCGTCTGCTGCCCACATAGCATCTCAACAAAGATAGGCTCTCCTGGAATTGTTGTAACTCTTTATATTCTAACACCCCACCACCACTAATCAGTGCACAATCATGTGATTGCACTAATGAGCCAGCTCATAGATATGTCCTATTAAATGATCTGCTTTCAGCAAACAGTGCTTTTATTTAAGTAAGCCAAAACTGCCCCAGCTATTGCAGTCACGTGTTTCATTTTCTTTTCTCTCTCTGTCTCTCTCTGCCTCATTTTATAACACTGTGACATTCTAAAGTGGGAAGAGACTGCTTTCATTTCAAAATATTATAATGCATTATTCTAAAAGGACATTCGTGCGATGTTTTTGAACTAGACAGACGCTACAGTGTATCACTAGTTGAAGTTCATTCAGAACAAGCTGTTTACCGCAGTATTAGCTAGGGATGAGGAACAACTATAATAACAAAGCGCTCTACTGCCCCCTGCCTGCCAAGAAATGGAGAATAAAGAAATAATTTCTTCGTAAAACTATCATAATGCAGTGTCTTTCTCACTGCATGGGGCTCTGAATGCTGGCTGCATTCTCTACTTTATAAAAATGTATAAGTTTAGTGTTTTAATTACAAGACCCTCCTTACTACATAATACTAACTACTGATTTTCAAATCATATGTATTCATGGTCCTTCCTTTCAAACAGACCCTTTGTAGAGAAGACACTGGTTTGTTAGCTGATAAAGATGATATAGCATAGCATGTTTACACTAAATCCTGAATATAGCATCAGTTTTGTAAGGAAGAAGCTATAATTTACTCTTGCATAATTTGAATGCAACTAATTTATGGTGGCTTTCTGGCAATACACAATTTCCATCTTACATTCAGCTCTTCAGTGCATCTTCCAGCATCTTCCAGCACCAAAGAACATATATACAGCACAAACAAGCATTATAGTTAAAGCAATTGCTAACTGTCTTTTATAATTAAAGATGTTTTTATTTAATAAACTACAGTATCACCCATTAGATGGTAATCATTTTGGTAATTTGCATACTGCAACAGCAGTTTGTATCTGTCTAGCAAACAGCATTCCTATTAGCCTCATTGCGTTATTAATGCTTAAGAGCTACTTAGAGACTGCCAGGTCAAGCAGCTGTGATGCCATTTTCATAAACAGGATGTACTGAACCAGTTAGGGGACTAAGGACGATAAGAATTCATCTGATTCGGGCTAAGAAAGTATTGCACAAACTCAACTAAACAAAATACAATGGAAAAGAAAAATAATATAACTGAGCACTGCTTAAAAGCCACAGTACCATCCAGCTTGTCAGATAAGGTTGAGTCATTAAATAGTATCTGTGGAACAGTACATTTGCAAACCACTTACAAAGAGTTTCCTCACATAATTAGTAATGAGTCAACATATATGAGGGCATTATCCCTGTATTTGAGATTGGGGGGGGTATAATGGTTAAGGTGTTCCAGACACAAGATACAGAGTTTGATTCTCATCTTTGTTAACTATCCAGTTATTGCCTAGGCTTGTAACAGTCTGCAGACTAATTGCCTAATGTGAACTTAAAAGACCATTAAGATGGGAATAATATGACTGAAAATCACAATTTACTGAGATCATCTTTCCAATTACTCATGTAATATAAGTAGTCTTAAATCGCACATTTATTAATAATGTGCTTCTGCCACCAGCTGGTTCATTCCTCCACTCAACACCAAAACCAGCCACTGACTGCAAGTAAATGAATGAGCACATTTTCAGTATCACATACAAGAATGAGGGGGAGATTTATACCACTCCCCAAACCATTATATTTTAAATTATATAGACAAGGTTTGGCTGCAGTTAATGGTGCTGTCCCATTCACTGATTAGTGGACAGCTGTGGATGTGATGTTGTTACAGTCATCATATCTCCAGTTAGCTAAGTCCATGATGTGGCTTAGAGGGGATATTGTCTTGACTATGGTCCAGGTGACTAAAATTCAGATATTGGCCTCAGAACAACACTGAAGTAGCTAAACCGAGTAGGGGAGAAGTGAAGATGGTGTGTCCATTCACTTCTCTCAAGGAGGAGGTGTGGAGCATATGTTTGGAAGCATGTGATCTGTAGCAATTTCCTCAGAAGAGATTACATAAAACTACTGGTAGTGTCTGCTTTGAAAGAATGGACACAACTGCAGACTTATGTAAGTGGCAGTCCTGTACAATACCTATTGTACACCCCCTTGGAATGCCTGCTAGACTTGTGTGGGGAGTTAGTGCTTAATGTAAACATTCCAACCCAGCAAAAATGATTGTACCAGTTCTAGTGTGCTACTCCTACCCTGAAGAAAACAAATGGACTAAAGGAGTCTTGTTTAGAGTGGAAAAAATAGGATGTCTGGGGGCAATCAGATGACAATTAAACCACCAGCAGTTAAATGATGTAAGGGGCAGGTTAGACAATGCGAAGGTAAGTAGTTACACTTTGTGACCAACACATTGACTGTAGATATAGAATAAGCAAAGGTAATCCATCTTAGGCAATAATATACAATAATACACAGATTTGTTTTCTGTGTGTGTGTGTGTGTGTGTGTGTGTGTGCGTGTGTGTGTGTGTGTGTGTGTGTGTGTGTGTGTGTGTGTGTGGGTGTGTGGGGGGGGGTGTGTATGTATGTATATATATATATATATATATATATATATATATAGATAGATAGATATAGATAGATATGTGTGTGTGTGTGTGTGTGTGTGTGTGTGTGTGTGTGTGTGTGTGTGTGTGTGTGTGTGTGTGTCTTCTGAGGAAGGTTGGACACTGGGCTGGCAACTTGACATCATAAAACTCTACTGCCATTTTTTCTGTGGACCAGTGATCTGCAGTGGCAACCCCTAATGGAAGCAGCCAAAAGGAGAAGATATATGTTGCTTATTTATATAATTCTGTTGATTTCTTCTATACCTCTGTTTACTACATTCTTTATATAATGTATTTTCTGGGGGGTTTCTCCACAGAAAAGGTTCAGAGCTGGTTACATGATGCTGCTAGTAATTAATGATACTCTGCTTAATGTTTGCATATTTGTTGATTACTTGTATACCTCAGCTTACTATGTTCTTTATGTAATGTAATTTTTTGGAGCTTTTCTTCCTAAGCCTCCACTGAAAAGGGGTAGCTTTCTGCACAGTCAGACTCCTGTGGTAAACAAGAGCAATAAATAAATAATGTGCCATTGCAGGGTTTTCTGTACTGGCAGACTTCACTTAAATGGCAACAAGGAATAGCTGTCCATTTAGGTGACATGAAATGTAGAAGAAAACATGGTTACTTGTTTAAACATTCATTGAAACAACTCACTGCATCATTTAGTTTCTAAGAATTGATGAAATATATCCTAGGGATTTGCCTATCAGTGGAAACATGAATTTTTTTAACTGGAAAGAAAAATATGTGGATTATCAACTTTTGAGCAATGTTTAATCCAGGACTGAAGGAAAACTTATAACTTATTTGTGTTACTATTCTTTATATTTTAAATACATACTGATGTATCTCTTTATATCAATCATTATTGTGGATATTGAGATCACCTGGATGGATGCTTTGAGATGATGCACTGATGTGCCATGACGGAGGCTACAGTGGCAACAGTCTGGTGTGTTTTTTAACTTTGTTAGTTTTGATTACTGCTTATTCAATTACTTTTAAAGTATAACTAGATTTGTATAGATATGTATGGGCTTACCTTTGTTGTATAAAATGTACTCTGTCTTCAAACATGTCTTGCTGAGACACAAACTAGATTAAATAGGAAAAAAGAATGGTTACTTCAAAATGGTAACTGAAAGACTGAATGATTCTGTTGATCTGGACACTGATCTAAATCTGTAGCAGTTATTTCAAGTTGTAGATCAGCAGGATTTGAGACTTAATTTGTTTTACCAGAAAATTATCCATTTTTTTTCTATGATGGATTTAAAGGATGGGTCAGCTGCTTCAAGAACTCTGTAGTAGAAGAAACCAACTGAAGTTAATGTTACCATTTCTTTATTTTTGTCAGTCATAACAGAAAAGATTCAGCTGCAGCCTCATACAAGTATGATTTCTTGCATTTCTTCTAATGGTTAAGCAAGACGTTTTAAGGGTTATACCATAAGTTATGAGGTTTTGCAACTGCAGCTGTCCTTATGAGTTATGATGTTCTAGGCTAGGCCCAGTTAATGTTAAAAAACTAGAAGAGATATCTTTGAAAATCCAGTTAGTTACATAATCACCTTAAGAAATTTCTCATATTAAACAATTAATGATGACACAGAAAGAAGAAATGGTAAAATTTAGCTCTGTATACTTAAAGTTAAAATCTGATATTTTATTTGAGCAAAAATTGTAATAATATAAAAAAATCAATTAGCTACTGGGCCTCTTTGTTAGTAATTCAAGAACAATTGTTGAACAAAGAATTTAGATCAAAGAAACCAAATATTATAATGAGGAGGGGGTTCTGAATCATAAGACAATGGTAATTATTTGATCTCTACTGTAAAATCTAATTCTAATAAAACTGGGAAAAGAATCAAGTTGCAATGGTGTTGCATCAGGGGATTGTGATATTGTATATCACATTGGCTCTATGAGGCAAGGTTATAACAGACATATATTGGTTTAATTTCATTCCATAACTGAACATAATCTAATTATATCTGCTGCACAAGCAAAAATAAATTTTGTATAAAATTATTAAATTGCAATATTTTTTTATGATCTACTAGCTAAAGTTTTTCAAAAGAGATGAATGAACTTTTGAAAATATTAGACAATCTCTGCATGAAAAAAAACTCATTTTAATTTCCTGCAGTAATTCAGGTTGTTCATAAGAATTTCACTTTAAAATTTAACCCCCCCCTGAAGAAGACTGCTATGAACTGATTACAATTCATCTGCTCCTGTAGCTCCCTATTGGAGAATCTCCTCGATTTAACATTGGTTGACACTGATAGACTTGATAATCATGCCAAGTTTTTTTTGTTTTTTTTTTGGGGGGGGGGGGATTGGTTAAGTTTCCAGATGGTGAGTCAAAAGAATTTTTCTTACGAATTACTTTATTGGATTTTTGTTACTTAATTCCTTCTTTAAATTCTAAATGGTTTAAATAATCATCTCATAAGTAGCGATGTTATAAAATGTCTAACTGACTTAAAAGCTGACATTTCTTGCTTGTAAGAAATCCACTTAGTGATTTATAGTTATGCTGTCCTTCCCAAGAGCAAACATTTCTGTGATGCACTTATTGATTCTTCTTAAACATCACACAGCATTTCAGTGCTTATACATTAAAAAGCATTAATATTTTGAAATGTTTTCATGACTCTTATTCAAAAATGTTGTTAGCAATTTTACAATATAAAATGATTTCTCATTCTTGGTTCAATTTATGTACCTGTTGTAGAATATGATTTTTTATTTACTTTATCTACAGGTGCGCCCTCTTAAAATGCAAAAATAATATTTTAGTAGGGGATTTTAATATGGATTTGTCAAGTACATCAAAAAAACATCAAAATAAAAATAAATTAATTAATATAAAATATATTATTTTTATAGTTTTGGTCTTTGTGGTCTTAGAAGTACTTATTATAGTAACTTTCCTTTTTTAAGAAAATATTTTTTTCAAGACTGGATTATATACTGGTATCAGTTAAATATACTTTAAATTCTTTAAATATTAAGCTTTTATTGTCTGCTGCATACATTTCCAACTAGTTTCACTGTGTGTGAAGTATTAATTGGAAATTTACATGTTTGTTACTGTTTGTTTTTGTTTGTTGTGATTTCCTTCATATAACTTATTTGTATATTTATACTTATTTGTTTCTAGGGTCTCCCTCCATTCTTCTTCTGTTTAACTTTTATTTATTTTAAAACTTTCATTTTCTTGTGATAAACATTCTGCTTTGATGTTTTCTACCTAAGTAGTTTTTACCTAAGTAGTGTATAAGTGATATCATTATAAGGTGTGTTAAGGCATTTTTGTTGTTTGTAGTTGTTTGTTGAGCATGTGTGTGGGCTGTGTCTGGTTACACATGTCAAAGTTACCAAATCCATTCACCGGAGAGAGGAGAGTGTTTATGGTATTTGGCTGTGTGGGAGTTACCTGGCTGACTGGCTGGATAACACCTCATTTGGTTCTTCGAGCCACCTTTTAAGTTGTTTCAGGTTTTTTCAACTTTCACTTTAAGAAGTTAACTTGTGAGTGTTTCTGCCATTTCACACTGAGCTAATCAGAGGAAGGGCACTGAGCAAACCCTGATCTGCGATATATAACATTAAGTATCCTGTTTTTTGCTTATTTTTACAAGTTATTTATAGCACTTTTATTGTCTGCTGCATACTTTTGTAGCTACAAAAACAACAGGATGGACTTCGGCAACCCGAACCAAACTATACAAACTTAAAAAATGACTAAAGCGAAGAGTAGAATGACCACAATGGCAAATAATTATTTAGCTTTCTTCCACTTTAATAAATCGTGGACTTCTTCAGAAAACCAGGACGCCTCCCTACATCCTGGTTTTATATCCATTGAACAGGAAGTGATGTATAAAACATGAACATGATGTCTTACATTCATATATAAAAGAAAATTTTTATCAATTATAAAACTTTAAAACAACTTGATATCATTATTGTAACATATGGTTGTTCTTCAACACACTAAATGATGCCTTAAAAAAGGCATAATTGGAATATATGTTTATTTTTTATGTTTATTTTTTTCTTTTTCTCTTTTTCTCTTTTGATCATTTTTTCTAAAACATGACTTAGACTTCACGCAATGCCTTTATTTCATGCAATTTTGTGATTTTGTTTATGTTTATGCGTACTACAGTTTCACTGGAAATCTAATGAATACTGATGGCTACTTGAACTAGATGTCACTTCGTTGTTGCCATATAATGAGTCACTATCTAATAGAACCGAATTTATAACAAAACAAAGTCTGTCAGATAAAAATTCTTGTGTCATGACATAGAAATGGATCTCCATAACCCCTTACATGGATGATCCAAACTCCTAACTGTCCCCTGAATGATCTACAAAAGGTGAGACCACTAAGTGTGGACAAGTATGGCAACAACGAAGTGACATCTAGTTCAAGTAGCCATCAGTATTCATTAGATTTTTTAAGGCATCATTTAGTGTGTTGAAGAACAACCATATGTTACAATAATGATATCAAGTTGTTTTAAAGTTTTATAATTGATAAAAATTTTCTTTTATATATGAATGTAAGACATCATGTTCATGTTTTATACATCACTTCCTGTTCAATGGATATAAAACCAGGATGTAGGGAGGCGTCCTGGTTTTCTGAAGAAGTCCACGATTTATTAAAGTGGAAGAAAGCTAAATAATTATTTGCCATTGTGGTCATTCTACTTTTGTAGCTAGTTTCACTGTGTGTATGTACAAGATGGGTTGCCAACTGGATCACTGACAGAACCCACACTGTGAAAGTAGCAGACTCCAAATCCGACTTCAGACCAGTGACAAGTGGAGTACCACAGGGTTCAGTCCTGGGTCCTCTCCTGTTTGGTATCTACTTCTCTGAAGTACAGGCTAACACAGAAGGTCTTTGGCTAACAATGTTCGCAGATGACTGCAAACTAGGAGCCATAATCAAAACTCCTAATGATGTGGACATCCTACAAAAGGACCTCACTGCGACAGATGCCTGGTGTCAAAGCCATGGCCTCAAGCTCAATGCCAAAACGTGCATTGTCATCCCCTTTGGTAAAAACTCTGTACCCATGAACTACAATATAGGCGGTAGTATACTTAACACCGAAAGTGTGATAAGAGACCTTGGGACACAGGTGGACAGTAGTTTCTCCTTTGATAATCACATTGCCACAGTAGTTAGGAAATCCTTCTACATGGCACACCTCTTCACAAAAGGTTTCTCATCGAGAAGAAAAGAGGTCATTGTTCCCCTCTACTCATCACTCATTAGACCCATTATAGAGTACAACGCCCCTTTTGGTATGTACCTCACAAAACATCTACAACAACTGGAAAGGCTGCAGAAATATCTCACAAAGAGGATTACCAGCCTCAAACAGATGCCCTAGGCAGACCGTCTCAGAAAACTCCAGCTTTACTCTGTCGCATATCGCCTACTCAGAAGTGATCTCTGCCTAACATACAAAGCTATGTCAAACACAGAGCTGTTGGACATGCTCCACTTAAAGAAATCCCAATCCCTCCAAGCTACACATTAAACTTTGTCACCACAATAAACAGAACATGCCGGAGGGATAGATTCCTGTCCCAGAGACTTCCCATACTCTGAAATAAACTACCTATCTATTTCAAACAAAGCTCCTCATTAGCACTCTTCAAGAAAAATCTTGATGATTGGTTGGGAAATAGGAAATTCACCCCGGGGATCACCTCTACAGCTCTGCTTGACAGTGGCACAGGAAAATAATTTTCTTGGGTGGCAAAAGCCAGGGTACCATTTTGGCTGGGCTTGTATAGGCCCCAGAGTCGATAGCCTAGTACCTACCTATGATCAGATATATTTCTAATCATGCATTTTTAGATATTGATGTGCCCCTAAAGATCATCTTTAAAGATGCAAAACCAAAGGTAATTTCAAACCAGTTTAGAAATAAAATTATTTCAAAACTTGCTTCCAAACCTGGAAGACTAAGCACACACAGCCACGTTTACAGCATTAATATTAGTGGTTGTGAAGGAAGCAGTTATGTCACCTTGGGTTGCAGCCCTAATTATGGTAGATTAGGGTGGGTAAGTAATTGTGAATTAAGTTATGTAATTGCCAAACTGTTAATTTAAAGCTACATATTCGTTTTATGCATGCAAACACTTTTTATGCAAAACAAAAGAAAAAAAAACTCATTTCACACCTTTAGACATGATTGTTAAGAAAGTATAGATTTTTTATTAACACTGAGGTATTTTCTATTTATTTTAAGGAATAGCAGATGCTAGTAAGCTATTTTAATGTCATAATGAATCTGAAGAAATCTCTCTCATCTTTTAAAGTTTTCATATTCTTCATTAATTTTCTTTAAAATAAAAAAAATATTTAACAGGTAATAATTTTGATCAGATAGCATTATTAGAACAACTCTTTGAAGTTAATCCTCTTAAATATGGGCAGCAGATTGCTGGCATAATTTCTATGTTGTTAAATATATATATATATATATATATATATATATATATATATATATATATATATAGTTATTGGTAGAGCAAAAAAACTTGATCCAATATTATTTCGTAATTATGAATAGGAAATTTATGTAGAATTGACTCAATAAAAAATAAAAGATGACTTTGATAATGTCGTGCTCCAATTTTCAGTTCTAAGCATTTATTGCATCATACAATGATCCCAGATTTTATTCAAGAAAATATGAAATGATTAAATAATCAGGAATGTTCAAGTTTCACAGAGAAAACAATTAAACGGGTTATTCTTTCTTTCCCTGATCAAAAAGCTGTCATTCCATGAAATAGTTTTAGTATACACTGTCTTTTCATTAGCTTGAATAAAAAGCTGCAAGAATGATATGAAATATAAAGGGTTCATTTAGAATTAATATAAAATGCTGAAAAATAAAAAGTAGTAAGTGTGCTGGCATAGCTTAGATTTTTGGCATCCATGTAAAGGAGTATGTTATTGAGAAACAAAGTCTGTAAAAATAACTGCGCAGATGGCAGCTGGAAGGACATCAACGAAGTAAAGAGATGTAACATCAAGTTTCAGATAGTGCTAGAACACCACGTTTCAGATAATGCAAGACTGAGTTTCCATGAATCATCAAACTACAAAGAACCAAGGACAAGGGAACAAAGGACAAAGAAAGAACTGTTATATACCAGACTTTGAGAAAAATATCAGACCTTTTGGTATAAATATGACTGTGTGTAACAAGCTTTGGGTATTTTCCATAGAGAGCTGACAGCATCTGTGTTACATGGTTGTAGATCTGGAAAGAAAAATGTGATAGTAAAGCATATTAATTGAAACAGTTATCTTCGTGTATTTATTGTACTCAGTACAATACAGTAATAAGACTAGTTGACTACAATAAATAGTTAAATGAACTGTGGTATGCATGCATGTAAATTCAAGTAACAGCAAGAAACAAACAGGAAGATGTCTTATAATTTTTTCAATGGCGAGCAACAGTTGACAGACCAAAGGGTTTCTTATTGTGCAAATACAACTTTTTTTATTTTATTCAGTTAGTACATTCCATTCCAGTGCAAACATTTGCCTCCTTCTTCTGTACAGTATCCAGTAGCAGAACAGTGCATCTCTGCAAATTCCACAGGTCCTGCACATTTACACAACTGAATCTGCCAGCTATGTTTGGCCTCCTTTCAGAGAATCAACGAGAGACTTTCCATGCTTTCTCGATGGAAAATTTGGCCACCTTCCACACAGAAACTGGTAATTCTCTTTTTGTTTCTCATTCTACAGCGTGGATGCCATAAACAAAAGAACTGTAAAGTGTAAGACTACCTTTCAGGTAGACAGTAATAACAGTCCAGCACATGTATAGTCAGAATTTAAAGATTGGTATAAACATAACTGTAGCACATGTAGTACTTTACTAGGTAAAGTTCATGTCAATGCTTTATATATGTTTGACTGGTATATTAAACAGTGACATCATTATTGTGACAGTAAATGTTTATTGTACAAGTTATGTCATAAATGTCCTGTCACAACATGTAAAATGTTAATTTCAGAGTTACAATATCAGTCAAGTCAGTTATTTAGAAAATCTTCTGTACATCTTGCTAGACAAAAGTGGCATAAAACCACTGCACATTACAAAACAGATAGAAACAGAGTTGAGGTTCATAGTGAACTGACAAGAAGATTTAATAAACTTCTAAGACAGAGTCAGAGTGAGTTCAAAAAGTTCAGACAACATATGCAAACACTTTTTCAGAAGTACATAAGAGGTTTAAAGTCAGCAGAACAAAATACTGACAAATATAATCTGGTTAGTAAAGAGTTAAAGCAACAGCAGTTAACTGCACTGATAAGAAATAATATACAACATACTATTCTACCTTTCAAAAATGGTTAAGTGTACACAGCACAAACTTTCATTCAGTTAAAGCAAGGCACTTAAATAGTGATTTTCAAACCATTTCAAATAACAAAACAGTTTTATGGCATAGAAATTAAATGAGAGTAGTTAAACACTGTAAAGACATGATGTCACAGGAATGACTGCATGTATTTTCTTTTCACCTAAAGTGCAGCAAACAGCAGACAACAGCAAATGTAAATCATGTAAATATATTTGTTTTAAGCATGTGTTAGTTAAGTCAATATCCCTTTTGTTTCTTACAATATTTTGCAATCGTATGATAGTATAAAAAATAATAAAGACTCCAGCAAAAACAGTATTCAAAAGCAATATTTTGCATAGTTAAGCAAGTTAATGCTTATTACAACTGCATTCTAATATCAAGTTGCAAGTATTTTAATGAATGACTGAAGGTACGGGTAAGTGCTGAAGGAGTTATGGGTTAAGCGTCTGGTATGCGCAGAAAAGAAAAAAAGTATATGAGCTCAAATCTTGCCAGGCTGGAATGGGTAGTTACAAGGAATGTTGTGTAAGATAAAATGTTACTGGTACTGAAATTTATAAGGTCAAGGAAACAAGACTGGTTGCCAGGCCAAATGGCTTATGTTTTTCTAAAGCATTATTGTTAAGTATTCACATACAGCGTTAAGCAAAAAGCACAAAAGTCTACAAAAATCCTGTTTGGTAATTGTAATAAAATGTCACAATTGTGCATACATGTCATTAATAATCTGTTTGCAAGTAAATACTACACCGAGTACAGTCAGTACATGAGCTATGGTATGCAGTTAAAATAAATTGTGCATGTCCCTTTACAAAAAGGGAGTGTACGAATAGATAGTAGTCACAGTAAACGTCTTTTCAAAATGGGTGAAAGCAATTCCTACTACAACTTTGACAGTATAGGCAAGAGCAAAGGCTTTATAAAAATATTTTCTGTTTTTGAAAATGGCCAAAAAATAAGCAAATTTGTAAGACCAAAGTGTCACAGTCTAGGTAACAGCCAAAGGACAAGCATACATTTAATTCTCACAGCATAAAGCAAATAAACAATACTGCAATAAAATGATGTATACTACAGGGGGAATAGCATACTTTCAGTTTAACACTAACTGTGTGAACAGTACTGCAAAATGGACCTAAAAGTATTAGCAGGCTTCAGTTTAATGCTAGGTTTAAAAACTGGACTGAGTGTACATCACAGCCATGTATATACAAATGCAAAAACAATCTGTACAAGCAAGTGTATTCTGTACAGTATATAGTAAATGGTTTATCTATGTAAATAGAGTAACAAGTCAAAGCTTGACATACATGTTTTTTTTTTTCAAAAAACAAGACTGCACTGCCTTTGCAATAAAATCCTCAAGCACATCAATAAATTACTGTATAGGACATTGCTGCATAGAGTCATATTCAGATTCATCTAGTTCTAGTAGTAATGATTGTCATCATTGTGTTATTAAGAGAAAACAAAGTTTTGTTTCCCAATGTGTTTCTATTTAATAGCAATATACCTTAACTAAAAAGCACATACTAATGTAGACAGTTTGTATTTAAAATAAAACAGAGGGAATGTATACAGTGATAGATATGTTTAAAATGTATAAATGCATGTACACATCTATTTGCTAGTTAGATGCATATACACATCTGTTGCTATAATATATGTAAAAATAATAGTTAAATATATGTATTTCTGTTTGGTAGCATACATATATTCTGGTACAGCTTGAGACAAGCTGAATAGTCAGTGTCCGGAACATGCTTCCAAGGACTATAGATAAAAATGCAGCTGCGAGACAAGGCATGCAGCATTCAATACAGACATCTGCATTTTATTCGCATCATTCTAAACATCAACAGAGGGAATTACAATAGTTCACGAATAAAACTTAGGAAAATGCTACACAAAACAGAACATAAGACAATTTCTGTTGTAAAAAGCATACACCGTGTATATTTGGGAGGATAATATTTAACACGAATATAACAGCATGGTTAGCTGAATAAGGTCAGGCATACATAAACGTAGAAAAAAGAATCAAAGACTGACATAAACATTTCAATAAACAGCTCTTTCTCTATTAGATGTTGTACATTACCTCAAAAATGTAAATTCTGACAAGGAAAGACATCATGCAAAAATGTCACAGCGTGTAGACAATAACACAAACTAACAAGGGAAGACATCATGCAAAAATGACACAGCGTGTAGACAATAACACAAACTAACAAGGGAAGACATCATGCAAAAATGACACAGCGTGTAGACAATAACACAAACTGACAAGGGAAGACATCATGCAAAAATGACACAGCGTGTAGACAATAACACAAACTGACAAGGGAAGACATCATGCAAAAATGTCACAGCGTGTAGACAATAACACAAACTGACAAGGGAGGACATCATGCAAAAATGTCAGTGTATAGACAATAACACAAAAATAAAAACAAATTCAACAGGAGAAGAAAAAGGTATGATTTCTACCAATACTCTATTTGTATAAACAACACAGTAATACAAGAAAAAGGACCATGGGTTAAAATACTTACCATTTGGGCAACAGGCCAGTACTTCATACAAATCAAATGGTAAAAATACCATCCACTTGTACTATGATCAGACAACAATACCAGAAATCAATATTGTACTTCAGTATTACATTTCCAAGTTTTAAAGATACCAAATGCAGATTTAAAAGAGCTAGGTATAAAAACTAATAAAACAAGATATCTCACAGAGTGTACATTTACAAGCATAATAGAATCCTACTATTTAGTAAGTCATTACAAGTATCTTTAATAGACGGGTTACAATTTAGTATAAATGGGCAATATTGCCTTTAAATTTCAAAATGTTTGTTAAAGTGGCACCACAGTTTATGTGTGTGGTTTCAAATAACCCAGTGCTAATAGTAAAAGACAAAAACAGAAGCTGACACTGCCCATAATTGGTGAGGCATATTCACAGAATGGTCATCATCTGGGACCAAATTGCTAAATTGGTTAATACATCCTGTGTTGGTAGCTTTAGGGGTCATAATAATAATAATGACAGCTTGGAATTGTTTTATATGCTGCAGATTGCAAAGGGTTGCAATAACTCAATAAGTTACGATTGTAAATATGAGCAAAGTGGTAAATGCTGTGAATAGCAATGCTAATGAAACAAATGCAGTCTTTTCTTTAACTGAAGTTTAGTCCATCCTCAAACAAATAAAAAAAATGGGAAACTGAAAGAGTTTTAGTATACACTGTCTTTTCATTAGCTTGAATAAAAAAGCTGCAAGAATGATATGAAATTATATCCCCTCACTCTTTCTAAAACTTGCAGCAGATGGTATCACCATCCCCATTAGCATTCTCATTAATAGATCCATACAGGAATCTTATGTCCCCAAACTGTGGCATGCAGCCTTTATCCTACTCCCCCAGAAAAGTGGCAAAAATAATAACATCTCAAACTTCCGACCAATAGCTATTCTCTCCCCAATCTCAAAAATTCTTGAAAAATGCATGCACCTCCAGCTTATGCCTTTCCTTACCAATAATAATCAACTCCTCACCCCTACACAACATGGTTTCCGTCCTGGCCATAGTACAATAACTGCTCTTCTCTCTTTTCTAGACATAGTAAACCATGCCCGTGACTCTGGAGAAATTGTATGCACAGTCCTTCTAGATCTCTCCAAGGCTTTGACCCTGTCTCCCATACCCACCTTCTGAATCACCTTTCTAACCTTAATTTCTCTCAAAATACCCTAACCTGGCTCAACAGCTACCTCTCTGACAGATCTCAGGCTGTGAAATGGCAAACTGGCACCTCAGCCTCCCTACCTACCCCAACCGGGGTACCCTAGGGATCCATACTCAGTCCAATGTTCTTTAATGTATTTATTAATTATTTCCATGCTGCCATTCCTAACACTAAGATAGTGCAATACTCAGATGATTCAACTTTAGTCTGCTCTGCTTCCAACCTCCCAAAGCTCCAAACAAAAACTCAAATTGCCTTCTCAACTCCTGAGAAATGGATGCTTCAAAACCACCTCTCTCTAAATGCCAACAAATCCAAAATTCTACTTTTCTCTCCCTCAAAAACCTTCACCCTGGACAAACGCTCTTTCAATATTATCAGCCATGCCAACTCCACCATAAAAGTTGTTCCTTTTCCTAAACTTCTTGGGGTTACTATTGATGAACACTTGAACTTTGATACACATATTTAGTTAAATATTAAGAAAACACATCAGAAACTTGGCATGCTATATAGAAACTCCCACTTTCTCTCTCCTTCAACAAGACAGACCCCCGCCACTACCTACTTACTACCGTCACTACTGTATGGTGCGCCCCTACTAACCAACCTATTTTAAATCAACTCTTCAAAACTGAAAATCTGTTACAACAAAATCTCAAAATTCACGACTAAATCTAACTACTCCTCCCACCACTGTACATCTCGCCACCTGCTAAATTGGCTAGAACTTCCCAACCACCTTGACTACCTCCAACTCACTACAGCCCACAAATTAATTTTTAAACCAGCTACATGCCTAGCACTAACAAACATCTTACCATCTTACACCCCTCACAGAACCCTAAGATCTGCCAACCAAAATCTACTTTGTGTACACAAACCAAAACATCCCACTGGTCAGCTTCTCCTATCCTTTTCCTTAGCCAAAAAATAGAACTCTCTTCCACCCTCTCTAAACATTTCTGAAAACTTTAAACACTTTAAATCTCAGCTCCATTCCTACCTCTCCCATAATTGGAAATGTAGTTGCAGTCTTCCTACCTAACCTGCTAATGACTCTTCTACATGTACTTCTACATGTACCTCTTCTACATGTACCTGTTCTACATGTACCTCTACTCCATTCTGTTTTCCTAAACAGCTGCCTCTCTCTGAATTTAATGTAATATAACATCAATACCTTGAATGTATGTATTGTAAATATTGTACATAGTTTTCTATCTCTCTTCTCTCTCCCCCATCTAGGAATGATTCTCATTACTGCCTACATATGAATGTTGATACCATTGAACAAAGAAAATCAATGCTTCCATGTATGCACTCCACTTTTTCTGTTGTACAACTGCCTCTCTCTGAATACATCAGTATCATGAATGCATACATAGCAAATAGTGTACTTTCCACCTTTATTTCTCCCGTACTCTACTGAAAATTGTATTTACTGCAATCCTTCATATGTTAATTTGTATAATTATTTACAGATGATTCACAATTGTTAGTTTTTATAACTATGTACACATGATCTACTGCCTCTGCCCAATTTAAATGCTGTACAAATGGTTCTCTAATCTACTATGTAAGTACGTAATGCATGTTCTTCTATTTTGCAATTGTACATTGCTAAATCTCATCATATAATATTACTTTTTGTTTTACTTTTATGTAATATGGAGCTTTTCTCCCTGGGCCTCCTCTGAAAATGGGCTCCTTGAGCCCAGTGGACCTCCCCGGTTATCAAACTGGAAATAAATAAATAAATAAATAAATAAATAAATATAAAGGGTTAATTTAGAAATAATATAAAATGCTGAAAAATAAAAAGTAGTAAGTGTGCTGGCATAGCTTAGATTTTGGCATCCATGTAAAGGAGTATGTTATTGAGAAACAAAGTCTGTAAAAATAACTGCGCAGATGGCAGCTGGAAGGACATCAACGAAATAAAGAGATGTAACGTCAAGTTTCAGATAGTGCTAGAACACCACGTTTCAGATAATGCAAGACTGAGTTTCCATGAATCATCAAACTACAAAGAACCAAGGACAAGGGAACAAAGGACAAAGAAAGAACTGTTATATATCAGACTTTGAGAAAAATATCAGACCTTTTGGTATAAATATGACTGTGCATAAACAAGCTTTGGATATTTGCCATAGAGAGCTGACAGCATCTGTTTTACATGCTTGTAGATCTGAAAAGAAAAATCTGATAGCAAAGCGTATTAACTGAAACAGTTATTTTTGTGTATTTATTGTACTCAGTACAATACAGTAATAAAACTAGTTGATTACAATAAATAGTTAAATGAACTGTGGTATGCATGCATGTAAATGCAAGTAACATCAAGAAACAAACAGGAAGAAGTCACATAATGTTTCAGTCCAGATTATCTTACATTTGGAGTCTTATAAACTTTATTTACACCTTATTTATTCAGATTTTTATTTTTAAGAAATAGTCCATTTTTATTTTTGTTAATGAGAATTATTATCATTACCAAATCAAGTAATAATTTAGATTACATTTCTAGTTATTGATCAAGCTCTCTTCTGAATTCTGATTATAAAATAGTAGCAAAATGTTTGCAAACCCATTTCAATATGGCTTTATACTTGGCAGATCTATTTCTATGCCAATTCAGTTTTTGTATCCCATTTAACTTTGGTGTAAATCTGATAGTAATGCTTTTTTTTTGAGGTTGATTTGTGTTCGTTAGATGCTTAGATAGCCTTTCATTCTATTGACCAAGGTTATCTTTTTTTTATATTTTAAAATTTATTGACATCCTGGATACCTTTTAAATCTTATAACTGCTTTATTTTTTCAGTCAAATATTTTCTTGCAATTAGCAATACTGATTCTGATATAAAAGTTTAAATCTCAAGAATTAGACAAAGTTGCCCACTTTCCCCAACTCTTTTTATTGGTCATGAACCCAACTATTTATTTTCTTTTACATGATCCAAATATTATACCTTTTAAAGTGAAGGATATCACATATATCTTTAATCATATATACATTACATCAAATGTTTAGGAAGGAATCTTTTTTCATTAAAATGCTGGTTCATTGCAGGAAGCTGGCATTTCCTTTTTGGGGTCACTACACAGTGTGGAGTAAGATTTTGCCCTTTCTCCACTGTTTCATGATCTCAGAGTTGGCATATATAATTACCAGGAGGTGTCGGGGCACAGCCCTGCTCAAGGAGTTGGTGAAGGGTGGTTTGTCCCTGTATAAAATGCTACTTTTTCCCATTTAATGCATTTTGACCATTTACAGCTGATATAGTGTATATTGATGTACTGGGTCAGTGATACAGTGAAAGATAATCAGTTTTGGTATATGATGATATTTTGTTAATTATTTAACCATTTTTCTACTTTATATCGTAGAAATAAACTGGCTTTGATTACAGCTTTAACAGACTTAGTTATAAATAAACAAAAAATCTTTGTTTATACATAAGGATGCTGAGACTCACTATAATTTTACAAAAGGTTTGAGATTGTAGAAATATGTGAAAACAGAAGATCTCACTATGCTTTATTTATTTAACATTTGTTGACAGGGAAAGTCCAACTAGGACAGAGCCTATTTTCAGCAGAGACCCAGGGAGAAATGCTCCAGACACATGTCTTTAGACTGTGGGAGGAAACCAGAGTACCCAGAGGAAACCCACTGTGAACACAGGGAGAACATCCAAACTCTACACAGAAGGCACCCTAGCTGAGAATCAAACCAGAGAACCTCTTGCTGTAAGGCAACAACGTTAAACACTGCACCACTGCTCTACCTGCTGCACCACTGCAACACCCAATAATCTAGTGATATATATTTTCAGAAGGACAGAAGTTTGTTATTTAAACATGCTTTAAAACATCAGAGTTGATGTTAAGAGCATTAATCATCTACTGGATAAAAAAGAATGTAATTGGATTCTTAGGTTAGGTGCTATGGATAGCCCATTATTGAATTAATTTATATGATATGTCATCTGCTTTCCCTCTTTTTGGAAGTAATTTTATTGAATTATTCTTCATTTAGTATTTTGGTGTTATTTACTTTATCATTGCCCCCCTGAAAAAAAACATTGTTTTTGATGTTTTGCAACTTGTTGTTTTATCGATTATAATACTGATCAAACATAGCACTGAGGCAGAACACTAAACCACTAACAGTACTGACCTCTACAGTCACTGAGAGAACCACTCTATGCCAATAATACTGATACAGTTTCAGCAGTAAGATTCAACATTGTGTAACAAATGATACCGATGTGCCTTGTGTACCTCACTACACCATAAGCAAAACAGATATGCTCTCTGTACCAAACATGGCACTAAGGGAACAAACACACTATACCACTCTACTACTGGAGCCATGATCTAATCTGTATCAACCATTTTTTAAAACAGTCTGTCACCACTGACAATGATCTGTTCATTGTTTCATAACTTTGACTGACCCACAAACCACTACTTATCTGTTGCCTATAGCATAGGTACTATAGGTGCATAGGTTCATAGGTAGGTATTAGGCTATCGACCCAAGGGCCTACATAAGCCTAGCCAACAAGGTTCCCTGGAAAGTTATTTTCCTGTGTCACTGTCGAGCAGAGACACAGAAGTGATCCCCAGGGTGTATTTCCTATTTCCCATCCACTCATCAAGATTTTTCTTGAAGAGTGCTAATGAAGAACTTTGCTTGACATAGATAGGTAGCCTGTTCCAGAGTATGGGAAGTCTCTGGGACAGGAATCTATCCCTCCAGCATGTCCTGTTTATTGTGGTGACAAGGTTTAGGTCCCTAGAGCATGTAGCTCGGAGGGATTGTGATTTCTTTAGGTGTAGCATGGCCAACAGCTCTGGGTTTGACATAGCTTTATATGTTAGGTAGAGATCACCTTGGAGTAGGCGATATGCTACTGAGTAAAGCTGGAGTTTTTTGAGATGATCCGTGTAGGGCATTTGTTTGAGACCAGTAATCCTCTTTGTGAGGTACTTCTGTGGCCTTTCCAGCTGCTGCAGATGTCTTGTGTGGTACATTCCAAAAGTGGTGTTGTACTCTATAATGGGTCTAATGAGTGTCGAGTAGAGGGGAACAATGACCTCTTTTTTCCTGGATGAGAACCCTTTTGTGATGAGGTGTGCCACGTAGAAGGATTTCCTGACTACTGTGGTGATGTGACTATCAAAGGAGAGACTACTGTCTACCTGGGTCCCAAGGTCTCTTATCACACATTCGGTGTTAAGTAGATTGCTGCCTATGTGGCAGCACATGGGTACAGAGTTTTTACCAAGGGGGATGACATTGCACTTTTTGGTACTGAGCTTGAGGCCATGGCTCTGAAACCAGGCATCTATCTCAGCGAGACCCTTCTGTAGGATGTCCACATCATTTGGGGACTTGACTATGGCTCCTAGTTAGCAATCATCTGCAAACTTTGTTAGCCAGAGTCCTTCTATGTTAGCCTGTACTTCAGAGAAGTAGATACCAAACAGGAGAGGTCCCAGGACTGATCCCTGTGGTACTCCACTTGTCACTGGTTTGAGGTCAGATTTGGAGTCTGCAACTTTTACAGTGTAGGTTCTGTCAGTGAGCCAGTTGGCAACCCATCTTGTGATGGTATACCCCTACCAACACTGATTTGCTCACTGTACTACATCAGTACTCTCAGTTATTCCACTGGTACTAGGACTGAGTTTTTTCTGTCTCTGTTACTACTGGTATTTGCATTGCTCTGTTTATAATATCACAGGTACTGGTATTGTTCTACGTGCAGTACTGTTGTTAACCTACTGTCTGTAATACCACTCTCAATGGTACTGTCTTATTTTCTCTGTCTGTTATCAGGGTACTAGCATTGTGCTACTTGTATTATCAATACTGTCTTTAACCTACTGTCTGTAATATCACTCCCAGTGGTACTGTTTTATTGTTTTTCTTTCTTATCAACGTAAAAAGCATTGTTCTAGTTTTATTACTGCAAGTGCTGTCATTGATCTAGTCTCTGTACTACTATGGTATTGGTGTTGTTTTGTTCTCAGTATTAGCATGAGTACTGGCATTTTCCTTCTCAGATTACAAGTACTATGATTTGTCCTGCACTTTATCAGTGCACTGGAATTGTTTTGCTTCCATTAACAAAAGTATTGCAATTGATCTACTCTCTGTAGTAGCACATGTGCTGTTATTACTTTGATGTTATTACTGGTACTAGACTTATTCTGCTATGTTACCACAGCTACTAGAATTGTTCTGCTCATACTATCACTACTGATAGCATTATTCTGCTCATATAACCTCTGGCATTAGAATTGTTATGTTCTATACATATTATCTCTGATACTAACATCATTCTGCTCATGTTCATCTTGTAATACCCCTGGTACTATCATTATTCTGCTTGTGTTACCACTGGTACTAGAATTGTTTAGCTTATAATACTCCAGTGCTAGCATTATTCTGCTTGTGTTACCACTGGTACTAGAATTGTTTGGCTTGTAATACCCCTGATACTAGCATTATTCTGCTTGTGCTGCCACTGGTACTAGAATTGTTTGGGTTGTAATACCACTGGTACTAGCATTGTTCTGCTGACATTACCATTGGTATTACATTTTTTTCTACTTGTATTAACTCTAGTACTAGCATTTTTTGCTAAGATTACCACTGGTATTAAAATATTGTTGCTCAGATTATGTTGGTACTAGAATTGTTCTGCATATATTACCACAGGTACTGGCATTGTTCTATACTGTATATTACCAGTAGTATACTCATACTGAGGTGCTACACTCTGTCAGCACCAGCAATGATCTGGTCTGTCCACCACAGCCAGTAATGATCATTCGCAAATGACAGTGACTGAGAAACTGTTCTGTAATGGATATGGGTCATGTCTGCCAGTTACTTTTCAGAAAAACAAAACTTGAACAATCAAAGGCATTAGATGAGGGTAAACATAAACCATGGGAATAAATAGAAACATCTATATTTTACTAGCAGACATCCACTGTACTATACCAAAACTGTCACATGAGTACATTCTGTATCACATTTAGCACCACACCATTTTTGATTCTATTTCACTGCTGTTTGTTTCTACTAAAACCTGTTCACTACCCTGATGCCTGTGCTTTACTGATGACTGGTGCTGCTCTTTTGTAGCATGCCTCAGTTAAGCTGTATTGCTCTGTATCTTCAATAGTACTGCGTTCCTATGCTGCATTTTTACTGATTTTAATCTGTTCTGTTTGCTGCAATGTACTCTGAGCCACTACAATGTATCACAGAGAATGGGTACACCCCATGCCTCATGTTAGAATTTCTCCTAGATAAGGATGGAGGGAGATAAGGGTCAAAGTCAGAACATGGAGGGGAGGTGCATACAACTGGAAGAATTATATTAGTGTAAAGAAGATACAGCTCTATAATATTTCATCTTACGACTAGCTAACCAACTTCAAACTATGGATAACAAGATACTGAAGGAATGTAAACACATGCAAGTGCTTTCAATACAATATTTAATATTGCATGTAAAGTAATGTATATTATTCATAATGTCTCATAAGAGAAAGTGAGAGAGAAAGAAAGAGAGATGATAAAAGTTAAGGTGATTAAGCCGCAAAAATATTTTCTGGATGAAATGTACATGATTATTCACCAAAGAAACAAAGATAGGGTACCGATATAGGTAAGCAAGACAGGGTTAAGGAAGGAGGGATAGATAAGGAGGCAGCAAGTGAAGAGGTAGAAAGAGTACTGCAAAGCCTGAAGGAAAATAAAGTGTAGGGGCTCCAAGAATCCCACTCAGAATCTTAAAAATAGCTGCTGGGGAAGTAAAACCCTTTAGTATTCAACAGGTCAGTTTGAGAAGACATGGTTCTGGGGGAGGGGTCTGCAAAACAGGAGTAAACAGTAGCTCAGAAAGCTACAGAGTTTAATTTCATTAGTAGACAAAAATGATGGAGGCAGTCATAAAGTCAAGGTGGGATCCTTGGGCAAAACGAGATGGTTTATGAATTCACAAAAGATTCATAGCAGGTCACTCCTGATACACTACCCTGATTCATTTCTATAACCGGATTACCAAGGAGTTGGTCAGAATTTACCATGTGGGTATGATCTGTCTGTATTTTAGCAAGCCTTGGTTTCAGTCACTTATCACAGATTCCTTGCAAGGGTGAGAAGGATAAGTTTGGGTCACAAACTGTACTGATGAGTTTAAAAGTGATCTGATAACAGGGACAAGACAGCAATAAATAATGGACATTTTCAACAGCAAATAGGAGGAAGTAGTGGCAAAAGAGGTTGGCCCTGGGTCCAGCAGAGCACTACTTGTTGTGTTTATCTATGACCTCATGCAACGCAGAGACAATTAAATCAAGATCTTTCCTGATGATAAAGTTTGTAAGACAACAAATGAGAGGGCAAGCCTGAAAAGGGACCTAGGAAGTTAGGAAGTATGGCCTAAAAGTTGGCATCATTTCATCCCATTCATGTGTGGCACCTCACTTGGAAAATAACAACTCACTTCCAGAATATGTATCTGGAGGAGTCAAACCAAAATATAGACCAGCAAACAGACATGGAGTTTATGATAATGGAAGACCAATTCCAACCTTCTTATGCATGACACTCTTAAATATCTTTATATATTGTATTCATTCAAAAACTTCCAGCTGCTGTCTAATTATTTTTTTATTTTTATTTATATTTTTTGGGTGGGTAACTACTGCAGACATTTCTAATATACATAGCATTTTCTTTTATATATAGAAGCTCTGTTGTATATAAACACCAAATAATCTGATTTGCACTGTGTTTGTTGTTTTATAGTCAGTGTTGAGAGATTTGTTAAATACTGTATCATATTATTGTCTCTTTTCTGTAGCCACAGTTGTAACTAAAAACAGTCTTCTAATCAACACACTTAGCATATTAAAAACATACAAATAAAATAAGAAATTAAAACCTCAACTATCATGATCAATGTGAAAAGGCAAATCAAAAGCTGTAGGAGTGGTATGCAATAATAGGAAGGTATGATACCCCATTATTGGGCTGGGGTGAAGCCCTGGCGGGACTATTGGCTGTAGTTCTGGTAGGCATAAAGGAATAGAGAGGGCAAAATTCTCAAGGGGTAAAAAAAGAGAGGCTAAGATTGTGAGAGGAAAAGAGGGCATGACATATGAGGAGAAACTAAGGGAAATAATGTTTTTATTGGAAAAGTGGGGATATGGAAATATATCTATTCATAAGGTGGTAAAGGAGAAATATAACAGAAATGAGTTATCATATAACTGATTTGTTTGCAGTTAAAAGCATTCTCTTGTGTCTCCATGCTCCTTTATTTGTTTAAAACTTTCATTTAGTGGTTCACTGCTGTTTTTCTGCTGTAATAAACATTTCTGTAGTGTTTTCTGCCTAAAATAGTTTGATCTGGGACACTCCTCCCAGTCTAGTGTCATTAGCTCATCATACCTAATACAGAGAGAGCATTTGAGAAGACCAACACACTTAGTTTCTTAACATTGAATTATCTTCTGTTCCTCCTTTCTTCCTTTCCACTTTACTAAAAAAAAAACACTTTGCTAGAATCTACCATTGCTAGAATTTCCTTGCGTTCTGAGTGTGCTTCTCAAACAATCTGGAAATATAGAGTTGATAAGTATATTTTTTGGCACTTTTTTACTGTTCAGAGTTCTGCGCTGTCTTAATTTTTGCTTGACTGAATTTTTTATATATTTGCTGGCATTGTTTTCTGATACTCTAAGCACCTCCATCTTGATTTTTTCCTAATTTACTGCCTTCTGCACTTGTTTTTAGTCATTTTTTTAATTTAATTGCATTTATTTAAACTGTATTTGCTTTACTATTGCTACACACTCAAGCATGTTAGCTTTTACTGTATTTGAATTGTTTTTACTGCTGTTTTATCTACTTTTCTTTAAAAAAAATTCTAAGCTTGTTTCCTGCCTTTCCTGTAACTAGTCTAGTCCAGATACAGATTTGCTGTATCCAGGACTGTTTGTAAACTTCTGAGCCCCCCCCAACCTATTCTGAGTTAGAGGAAAACTTTCTAGCTTATCAGTGGAAGTGGTAAGCACCATACCGCTCAACTGTACAGATTTTCACAGAATGTCCAGATTTTTGCGTCACATTTTTGGTGTGTTCCTCCTAAAATCTGTACCTTTCTGGCAAATAGCTGAGGATTGAAGTCATTAAATAATTACAAACATTTGTGTTTAAGATTCCACATCCTTCAGAAAATTCATGCTAATGCAAAACCTATTATTCTATCAACTTTCTAAGTTTGTAAGAGCAATATTTAAAATCTGTCCCTATTTGCCCCCCCCCCCCCCATCATTTTAGGCTTTGTCCAAATATTTTGCTCTAAGAGGTTGAGAGGTATGATAAGCACTAGGTAGCCTATCTACCATCAGAGGAGTGGTTTCTGGGCCATAAATTGTAGTTTATTGGCTGTTTCAGCAGTTTTTCCATCCTTTTCAACTTTCTGGTTTAAAAGCTCACATTTGCTCTTGTTTCCAGCCTTTCCTGTAACTAGTCTAGTCCAAATACAGATTTGCTGTATCCAGGACTGGTTGTAAGCTTCTGAGCTCCTCAAGCCTTTCTGTGTTGGAGGAAAGCATTCTTGCTTATCAGTGGGAGTGGTAAGCACTAGGTAGCCTATCTACCACAAGAGGAGTGGTTTTTGGCCCAGAAATTGTAGTTTATTGGCTGTTTGGACAGTTTTTCCATCCCTTTCAACTTTCTGGTTTAAAATCCCACATTTGCACAGGTTTGTGCTTGTTTAAGCTCTGCACTGCGGTGCCGAGCTGAGGCAAACTATTACTGGTGCCAGAAAGGCTGCTCTTCAGTTTTCCCTTAAATCTTGCTAGTTATTTCTCTCTTGCACTTCAAATAGCCTAATTGCTTTGCAATTCAACAGGTTTTTGTAGCAATTATTGTAGCACACCTAAGTGCCATCAACACTAGTCATTCTTCACAGAAATAGCTCCAGTACTTAGTAGTTATGACCACCCCTCCTGGCATGATTAAAGGGCAGTTCCCTGTGATTTCTCCTATTAACCTGGTGCACTTGGGCATTCTGAGGCAGTGCAGCAACTGCCACATGTACACAGACAACCCTCTCCTCTTACCTCCCAACACTCAGACTTCTGAAAGATGCACTTATATCACAAATTGGAAGCTATGCACTCTCCAGCCAAGACCGGACTAGCTGGTCAAGAGGAGAAGGTCAACACCTGCACCACACCACATGGAACACATAGCCCTCCAGAATGCCCACTTTCACAGCTCTCACATAAAAACACAAACCATACACCCACCTTCATGGAAGCTCTCAATAGAAATGTACCCAAACAGCAGAGACCTCCAAGACAGAAATGCACTAGACCACCACAACACAGCACAAACCGCAGGACACATAGCTCACCTCCACAGTGTGCCCCTCAACCTAAGCTCCTAAGGCTAAACACCTTGCCTGATACACTAATCATTGGTGACTCAATAGTGAGGCACACAGATGTCCCACTCACTAGGTTGAATAATGAGAAGGTAACAGTCAGCTGTCTATCAGGTGCCATAATCCGACACATAACACTTGCATTCAGGTCACTCCACAACAAGTACAAGTATGACTCTGTCATTGTCCATGTGGGTGTGAATGATATGAGATGCACCTCGCTGGACTACATGAAAAGAGACATGGTGGAGCTCTCGGATTATGAGGTCCAGGCAGGTATGACTCTAGCCCTGAGCAGTATCCTACTGTCACCCAGAATGATACCGCAGTATAAACAAAAAATGATTGACTTCAATTGGCTAAGTTTCTGGTGTCATTCTAAGGGGATCCAGTATTTGTCTGCTTGGGATGACATGACTGACAGACCTTGATGCTTTGCCAGAGACGGCCTGCATCTGTCACCCCTGGGTTTCCAGGTACTGGATAAGGCTCTTGCTGTAGTGCCTTTTTAGTTGGGGTTCCAAAGACCAAATTACCAGTGTAACACCTATAAATAAATGCAGTCTGAGAGTCATGCTGCTCAATGTTAGAAGTCTAAATCACAAGATGCGCTCACTCAAAGCATTCTTCAAAATGGAGAATATCGACATTTGTGCTGTAACGGAGACATGGTTTAAAGTGGCAGAAAGCACCCCTGTGCTACCAAGCTATAACTCATTCCACACCTTTCAGCCCCAAAACATGGATCGAAGCTCCAAAGGCAGTGGTGTCTCCATATTCATAAAGAATATGCACACCTCCAAACTAGTAGCCCAGCATAATGCATCTGAGATACTTCAGGTAAAAACTAACATTGGGTAAGATGGCGATCCAGGTCATAGTCTGCTATAGGTCCCCAACCATGTCCTTAGACTCTCACTCCACTTTCCTAAGCAAACTGGAATCTATCAAGGTCCAACCCAGCACTCTCTTACTAGGAGACTTCAACTGCCCCTCCATCAACTAGGAAAACTACTCAAGCATCAATACACTGGCCCAACACATCCTGGAATTCATCAGTTCCAAAGCCCTGGACCAGCTCATTCTGACCCCTAGAGGAAGCAACATCCTTGACCTGATTATTACTAACATGGGCGACCATTGCTCTACACCAATAGCCAATCCTTCCCTGGTCAGATCCGACCATAAACTAATCACCATAGAAATCCACATCTCACCCACATCCCCCGCAAAGGTAACCACCTTGAAAAACATCTCCAAAGCTGACTTTGGACTCCTAAAAACAGAGGTGGCTAACTTCATGGGACCCATGACAATGGAAAATATCAGCATAACTGCTGAATCATACACCAATGCACTGTACAAACATGTACACAAATGCATGGAACTAGCCATACCCAACACAACCAACACTGTCTTCCAAAAAAGGAAGCCAGTCTGGTGGTCCCCTGCCATTAATAAACTCTACAACAGAAGGAAGAAACTGTTGCAGAAAAAAGGTGAAGTCCCAAGACTGGAAAAACTCCCTTATTAACTTCAACAAAAATTTGAGATCCCTCATCAAATCATCTAAAGCCAGCTATGAAGGCAGAATTGCAGCAGAAACTAAAAACAATCACAAAGCCTTCTATAGCTATATCAAGAACCTCAAGATTTGCTCTGAGATACTGCACAATGGTACCTCCTACACTCAGCCAATGGATATTGCCAACAAACTGGCCGACAGATTCAGTGCCAACTTTACCCTTCTCTCCCCCCTAAAGGACCAATCACAATACTGGAAGAATGCCAGGCACCCAGCATTACTGCAGCACAGGTTAAAACTGCATTGTCCAAGGCCAGGAATACAGCTTCCATGGGACCTGATAATATCCCTGGCTCTGTTCTACATGAACTACAAAGTGAACTGGCACCACATCTGTGTGCCCTTTTCAGTCACAGCCTCACCTCAAGCTTTGTCCCTACTGAATGGCACACTGCTACAGTTATCCCTCTCTGTAAAGGAGGAGTGACTATAGACCCTGAGAATTATTGCCCCATTAGCCTGATGAGTCTGATATGTAAAGCTATGGAGTGCATCATCATGGACCTGATTAACAAAGCTATAGGAAATCTCCAAACTCTAGACCCCACGAAATTTGCCTTTGTGAAAGGGAGATCATGCCTGCTCAACCTAGTTGACTTCTTTGAGTCAGTCACCAGGGCTGTAGATTAAGTTAAGGCAGTGCATACAGCCTACCTTGATCTGGCCAAGGCCATTAATACCATTACTCACTCAGGAATTATTGATAAACTCACCAAACTAGGCATCAACCCCTATGTCACTAGGTGGGTTGCAAATTGGCTCACAGATAGAACACACAGTGTGAAAGTAGCGGACTCCAAGTCAGACTGCTGACTAGTCATGAGTGAAGTCCCACAGGGATCGGTCCCTGGGTCCTCTCCTGTTCGGCATCTACTTCTCAGAAGTCCATGCCAACACAAAGGGACTTGGCTGACCAAGTTCACAGATGACTGCAAGCTGGGAGTCATTATTAACTCCCCAAGTGATGCAGACATCCTACAGAAAGGCCTCACTGAGACCAATGACTGGTGTCAAAACCATGGCCTTAAGCTTAACGTCAAAAAATGCGTCATCATCCCCTTTGGTAAAATCTCAGTTCCCACTAATTACCACATCAGTGGGAGCCCACTGAACACTGAAGGCGTTATAAGAGATCTGGGATGCAGGTTGACAGCATCCTCTCCTTTGACCACCACATTGCCACTCTGGTCAGAAAGTCCTTCTATGTGGCACATCTCATTACCAAGGGTTTTGCATCCAGGAAGAAAGAGGTCATCATCTCTCCCTACTTTTCCCTCATTAGACCAATCATCAAGTATAATGTCCCATTTGACATGTACCTCACTAGACACCTGCAACAGCTGGAGAGGCCACAGAAGTACCTCATGAAGAGGATCCCAGGCATTAAACACATGTCCTACATGGACAGCCTCAAAAGACTCCAACTGTTCTCTGTCTCATTTCGCCTACTTAGAGGCGATCTCTGCTTGACTTACAAAGCCATGTCTGACCCACCTCTATTAGAAATACTACATCTAAAGAAATCCCAATCCCTCCGCACCACATGCTCCGGAGACCTCAACCTCATTACCACAATCAGCAGAACATGCTGGAGGGACAGGGTCCTCACCCAGAGACTGCCCATGCTCTGCAATAGACTTCCCATACATGTCAAGCAGAGCACCTCACTGACCTTCTTCAGGAGAAATCTTGATTAGAGGATGGATAATAGAAAGTTCACCCTGGGGATCACTCCAGTGGCTCTGCTTGAAAGAGGCACTGGAAACTAACGTCGGGCAGCACAGTGCCAGGGCACTTCTAGGTGCTAGGCTTGTAAAGGCTCCAGGGCCATTAGCATAGTACACACCTATGAACCTATGAACCTATGAAATGAAAGACTATAGTAAGAACTGAGTGTGGCTAGCAGATAAAGAGAACACTGTTTAATCTTGATATGAAAATTTTCCACAGAGAGGGTAGCTGACAAGTAGAATCAGTTACTGAAATGGTGGTGGAAGCTAAGACAACCAACAACCAGGACCCTTAAAGCTTAGGATTTCTGGATGGATGGAATGGAAGAAATGTGGCAGAGAGAGAATGCTGCCTTAAACTAACTGTAGCACTCAGGCAGACCATGCAGTTTCCTTCTGCTGAATAGTTATTGTAATGCAAATGCACATTTTACCATCATGAGTCATGATGAAAGTCAGTGCAGAGAAAGAGAAATATTCCTTTCCTTTCCTCCAGCATGCAGTTACCCCAAATTTGATTATAAAATACAATAGTATATGGGGCACATGCGACTTCATGGGGCTGGGGGTGGGATTTGCTTCTCAGAAAATAAACTTTTATGAATTATGAAGTACATAGTTCTCTTCTTTACATTTTTTTCTTGAGATATTTTTGGTTTTCCCCCCACCCCACAGCTGTCTGACATTAACCATGTCCCCAAGCCACTTTTTGATCTTTCACCCTAAAATCTCTGGCACCTGTTTGGCTTTCTGCTTACAGATCAAGGCCCTGCAAGTGAGAACCTTTTTAGTGTAAGTATCCAGAGAGCAGGCACAAAAGAGAGCAGGCAATCCTGTGCGGTGCATTCCTTGCAGCTGGCTTCAGCTTTTACTCATATTGTTTTTTCTAAGATTTGAGGAAGGTTACTTACACTGAGACTGTTTGCATTCCTCTGTGGCTCAGCTATCCTAAGACCATCTAAGACATGAATCTAAATCAATTATAGAGCATAATGATGCTGCTGTTCTAACAGAGAAGAATTATTAACAAGCAAAACTGAGTGAAGAAATGAAATAGTAATCAGGGACTGAATTCCAAAAGTAATCTCAAAATATCTACTGTTACTACAAGGCCAGGGTCCAAGCAGGTTTGATTTAAAAAAGAAATGCACTCAACATGGACAAAAATTGCTTAGAGAATGCATAGGTCTTCGATGCAAAAAAAAAAAAAAAAAAAGAAAAAGAAAACCTGCCAAAAGATATTGCACTTAGCAGGCCATTGTGTTTCATTATATTATGTCTAACAGTAAAGAAAGCATTACCTCTGTAGATGTTCATATAAACTTTAGTTAACATATTTATATACATATATAACTGCCCCTACATTTTTAACTCTGAGTAATATTTTCACACTCCAGCTTAAACTACATGGCAGTATTTTGTACCACAGCTGATTCAGTGACTCCAGCTTCGACTATCCTTTCAGTGAAAAAACATATCCCTACAACCTCCTTGAAGTAGTACCCATTAATTACCATTTATGTTGTCTTCTCACCCAGCCCAACATTATTTTTTTATTTTAAACCTATGGCATTTTTTTTATAAATGTATTCACTCATATCTTATTCTGTCTCTGTCTTCTTTCTTCCATTATCAACATGTTCAGCTTGTTCAGTTTCATTTTGCAAATTACTAAATATTTCATGTGTCATGAGCAGGATTACTGCCCCCAGTTGTTTCTCTTTTAGGCTTTCAGATGAAATAATGTATCCATTTGATAAGACTATATTTCCATAATGATACAGATGTATGAGATACAGTTTAAATAAAGAAACAAACCAGTCTCATAGGCTGATACAAAATACAACAGGCATATGAAGGGAGACTATGAAATCTCAGTACATATACTCTAGGTGACAAACTTGAGACACAAAACAAGGCTTTGAATATTTCAGAGTAATAAGTAGGCTGGTGATGGGTAGACTCAAAAAAGTCAATATCAGAGAACAATATGGCACATTGTAATAATGGAACTGTGCAAAATAAGGCCAGAAAATATATCTTTATTAAAATAATGGTAGATGCACAGAAATGATTTCAGTGGAGATGATGGTGTCAAAAAATAAAGAAAAAATGTGATGTTATGAGGCAGGCAGAGGGGAATTCTCAGAATTAAGTAGGAGGCAATATCTATAAACAGCAATATTATTTAAGCAAGAAAAGCACAGCTTACACTCAGAATGTTCCGGCTGCAAGAGAATAACAGTTGGCACTATGTCTCATTCTGAGTAACAGGAAACTACTTATCACTTCTTCATATTAAAAAAATGATCTGTGTTACTAATATAGGACAATCAGAAAGGCAAGAATATGTCTGATCCTTTTATCCAAAGTCTGCATTTAGCTTCCTCTGATAAGCGCAGTACATGTGTTCCAGAGTTCTACAAGGTAACCTTAGATTTGAACAGAAAGTACTGCCCAGTGAAAGAATTAAACTTACTTTTGGCGGGTTGCCAACAAAAAAACTCATTATTAGGTATTTTATTAGCTTTGATAGTATAAATAATAACATCTTGACAGGGTATGTCTATCAGACATTATATGTGAGAAAAACACTAAAAGCCTTAAAATGAAAATAAATGACTTTATGAGAGCTGTTGAAAATGGGCCCACAGTAAGCATTTTAGCAATTTGTAAGTTCAGGTATACTAATGAAGAAGTGAAAGAATGTAAGATTTTTGAGCCTGAAAAGTGCCCCTTAGCAAATGAGACAGAAGTCGGTATTATATGACATAACGAATAATGCAGTAGGAGAGCAAAGCTAATTCCTGCCTAACATGGTTGTATGCAGCCTTCTTTTTTTTCATGATGCTTTTGTGACCCAGACAAAAGTATATTTAAAAAGGACAGACTCCGGAGAGTATGTCCATCTGCCAAAAATATTTACTTTCATTTTTTGTTTGTTTGTTTGCTTGTTTTTTTATTCTTTGATATATGACTCATCTGTATGTTGGCAGAAAATAAGACAACCAGTCTCTTAAAAGCCTTTCCCAACAGATCCCAAAAACAGATATCGTAAAGGCAATATCATTAGAAGATAAAAAAGGAATGATTATTTAATTATGTACTTCCTGGCAATAAGCATAACTATCAAGCACTGAATACAATTCTTTTTTTTTTTTTTTCACAGTGTCAATTTTATGCCTCAGTCTTAAGAAGACCAGTAATAAAAAAAAGCACTTATGATTTCAGCTTTTGCTGCTTAATAAAGAGACCTCTTCCTGCTTCTTAATCAATTTGCTATGTGTATTTATTTCATTTTATTTTATTTTAATGTTATTTTATGTCTCTTACATTCCTCAGAAATTTTAGATACCATTTTTGGCAAGTGCCCAATAAGCTGGTAATATAATTAAGTGCTTGCCTCAGAGGTAAGATCCAAAGCTACTGAATTTACTAAACATACAAAGGCCCTGGGAAAATGTTTTGATCATACTTTAAAGTAATTCCTCTGAAGATGTATGACTCTCCTGACACTTAACCATTCCTTCTCTGACTAAGCAGGCAACCAATGCCCAAGGCAGATTTAACTACAACATTTGTGTCAAAACTGCGGTGGTGGTGCTGCGGTAGCGTTGTCGCCTCACAGTAAGACGTTGTCCTGTTCGATTCTCAGCTAAAGCATCTTCTGTGTAGAGACATGTGTGAATGGGCGTACCTTCGTTGAAGGTTGTGCGTCAGGGCTGGCAACTCGGTACGTAAAAATCTACTGCCAATCATTAGCGGACCGGAGTTCCGCTGTGGCAACCCCTAACTGGGAAAAGCCAAAAGATACAACAACAACATTTGTGTCAAGGTTTCTTAGTCGTCATGGTTCTGCTCTACAGAAAGGTACTATTGATGGCAGACTTGGTGCAGCACAACTAATTGTGTGCATAATAATTATGGGTTTAAATAGTGGCTGCGGTCTGCTTGCTTATTCATTTAATTAATAGCACCCATTTCTTTACTAGCTAGGCCAACTGGACATAAAGTACTTTTTCAGGGCAACCTGGGAGCAATAACTGGTTAAGTGACTTGCTCAAGGTCACGGACTCAGTAAATGAGGGCTGAGAGAATCCATCCCTGTATGACAGAAACAACAGTCCACAGCCTTAACCCTCTGCACCAATTGCCAATTATATCAGTTTTCCCACAATTCCACTTCTAGAACCAGTATTTGCTGTTTTATGGCTGCCTGTGTTTGGACTCCCCATTGGAGTAGTGCAGTCGCAGCATGTGTGCTTGTGCTGTGACTTAACTGCAGCCCTTTTATGGTCCTCGTTCCTGCAGCCTGCACCACATAAACTCTTTGTTTCTAATTCTAGGGGATATTTAAAAGGACAGAATAACTTAACTTTGCTTCTAATTTGCAACTGTTATGCAGAATTGTAGACTGATTATCCCCTGCTCCTACAGGGTGTGCCCCATTTTGCTCTACTCCCATCACAGCTCCCTGCCTACTCACCCACTCACTGTACTTTTTATTTCATATTTTTGGTCTCCTGCCCTTGTCTCACTAATACACTCACCACCTTAAAGAAATAAACCTTAAAAACAATAACAGTACTTGCACACTAACTTTTAAAACTACTCTTGATGAATGGAAGGGTGATCCCAAATTTTCACTCGGTATAAGCTGGAAAATTCAGCTTAATGGTGACACTGTCCCCCACCAATATTTGGTGATGTGATTGAGCTTCTTGATGATCTTAGTTGTAAGCTTAATGAGAACCAATGAAACTATATACCTACGAACCCCAATTTCTTCATTAGCTGTTTCTTTCCTTTAATGCCTTTAATCCAATACTTTTTTCTCTGTTTGTTCAGCCTTCATGCTAATAATTTTGGATCCACATCTCTCTTACCCCAGACCTCTGTAACTCCAGCATTACATGAATCTCCTCAAACACTGCCATCACTTAGTTGCCTTGTGCTACTTTCTCGCTAAAATCTTCTTCACATATCTTTTCAAATTGTATATCATCAGCCTACAAAATTCAGATCCAAATTGATTTGGATCAGAGGGATGCACATTCTCTGTATCATCATTTGTGAGATCTGATCATAGTAAAGCCTTCTACTGCATGGCAGTATCTGTAGATTACATCAAAGGAAAGGTCATAACCTGCACCTAGTATTAAATGGATGCAGTTTATATCCACCCAAGAAAAGGGGATGTTTCCAGCAAGTTTGTTTTGGTTAGATTACTAGTGAATGAGTGTCAGGTGGATGATATTTCATCTCAGTGACTTATATTCATCCATGTTGAATTCATTGAACTGTGTCCAATATAGAATTGTTGCCAGATGCACTTTCATTCTGGTTAACCTACTAGTGGATGGATGGTAACTGCTTGAGATTGTAACTTGATGATTTATATACTCTGATGCTAAGACTTGTCAAACCATGATTCTCATAAAGAAACACTGATCGTGCATTTTCTGATTGTGTGTTGACAGTGATTATTTTATGAGGTGTTTTCTCTTTTCTCTGAGATTTGCGACCATGGAGTTAGCTTAGTTAAATATGGGGGTGTGGTCAGGCAAAGTCATCCATATGGAAGTGCACAGGGCTTAAACTATGAATGCATTTTTTAAATGTTTCATCAAGATGAATGTTCATCTGATTTTTTTTTCTCTTTTTGTCTGACTGAACCTTTTTTTATTTGAACTTTAATGAAGTGAGTGGAAGTGTTTTTTTTTTCCACATTTAAAATTACTGAAGATTTTTTTGGGTCAGGACACAAATTTCTCTTAACATATTAGTATACTTACTAAGTATATTTTTCCTCAGTTCATTTCATATATAGTCTTAAAAGTTATCTAACTGATAAAACTGGAAGACAATTTGCTAGACCGGTTCAAATGCTTTTTCATAGAAAATGAGTGGGATAACTAATAGCTGACAGATATTTCCCGTTGTTAATGTCAGATCTCTCATAACCAGAAGTGACCAGGAGATTGACATTTATGATGTTACTTAGGCTACAAAGCTGCATCAACATGGATCGACTTAGTTAAACCCTGATTGTAATCATAGGTTTACATAATGCCTGATATTATCGTATACTATAAAGAGTAAACAAATAAGTCAAAAATGGAAACAAAAACAAAGAAACAGTGGTACTTGCTTCTAAAAATGAAACCCTCTTCCAAGCCATATCTTTCTTCTTAAGAACTGTATTGCACACACTGGTGCTTGCACATGCCTTGCCTGCATAGAGAAGACAGTCCAGCAAGCCAAATAACATGAGAAGGAGCATACGACAACTGCATCCTTTATACTGATTTCAGCAGATATCAGCAATTACTCCCCAGATTCAAAACATTGCTCTAAGATTGCCATTTGTCTTAAAACAGGAGTCACTCGGGACAATTTCATGTTGGAAATAAAGTAGTTTTGGAATCTAGGCGCACAGGTTATCTAATTTTAGTGGAGTACATTTCCTAAGTTTAACAGACTGTATTACTGTGATGTTTTAAGATCATAGGAGGTTAATATGTTTTGACCTGTAGGTCATTTCAAGCCTAGCTGTTCATCCCAATGTAATACCATAGAAATGCTAGTCAATACCCAAGACTGCATTTAATGACTGCCCATGTCCAGGAGGGCTCTGGGAACTATCCCCAGTAAGAATTTATGGTGCCCCATCCACTTGCCCGGGTTCCTCTTGAACAGTGTCATAGAGGTGCTCTGTTCCACATGAATTGGTAACCTATTCCAAAGACACCGCAGTTGCTGGGATATAAATCTATCCCTCCAGCATGTCCTATTTAAGTCACAGGTCATATTTAGGTCCCTGGAATGGGTAGCCCTAGTCCTGTTTGATTTATGGACATACAGCAAGTACATTAGGTTTGGGTCTGAGATTGCTCTGTAAGCCCAGGCATAAATCTCCCCTAAGAAGTCTATACAATACCGAATATACTGACAGAGACTTTAGTCAGTCTGTGGATGGCACGTGTTGAAGTCCCTTGATCATCTTTCTAGTAACCTCTGAGGTCTCTTCAATTGCTGCAGGCACCTTGTACAGTACATGCCGAATGGGGAGTTATACTCAATTATGGACTGGATTAATGTCGAGTATAGAGAGGTTATTACCTCTTTTCCTCTCAAGTTGATGCCTTTACTAATCAAGTGTGCTATGTAGAAAGCCTTTCTTACTACAGTAGACACATGGTGGTCGAAGTTAAGGTTGCAGTCAACTTGTGATCCCAGAGCCCTACAACTTCATGGTACTTAGGGTATCGTTGTTGATTTGATAATGTGAAGGGACATTGTTTGTGCCAAAAGGAATGATGATGCATTTCTTTGCATTCAGTTTGAGACTGTGACTAAGACACCAGTCACTCGTCAGACCCTCCTGGAGTATACTGACATCATTTGGGGTTTCAATAATTGCACCTAGTTTGCAGTTGTCCGCAAACTTGGTCAGCCACAGCCCCTTAGTTTTGAATTGAACTTCTGAGAAGTATATACAAAACAGTGGGGGACCCAGAACTGACCCCTGTGGCACCCCACTGGTGACAGGTCTGCTGGTTGATGTGGAGTCATCCACTTTGATAGTGTGTCCAGTTTGTGAGCCAGTTGGCAATCCATCTTACAAAAAAAGGGGTTTACATTAAGTTTACTAAGTTTATCAGTATTAACTGAGTGTGGGATTGTACTGAAAGCTTTTGCCAAGTTGGTAAGCTGTGTCCACAGATTTGCCCTCATCAATGGCCCTGGTCATATTTTTGAACAAATCCACCAGATTTAGCAGTCAGGATCTGCCCCTTTGATGAAGCCGAATTGGGCAATATCCAGGGTTTGGAGGTTGCTTATGTCTTTATTCATGACGTCCATAATGATACATTCCATGGCCTTACAAATGAGGCTGGACAGGCTTATGGGTCTGTAATTCCCTGAGTCTGTTGCTAGGCTACCTTTGTGGAGGGTAATAACTGTTGGTGTTCTCCATGCCACAAGAACAAACCCTATGGTTAGGCTATGATTGAAAAGGGTACTTATTGGTGATGCTAGTTCATGTTTTCATGTTATGGACTGCTTGTAAGACAGCCTGGGATGCCATCTGGTCCCTTAGAGGCTGTGTTTTTTAGCTTGGACAAGGCTTTGATGACCTGCTCTTCAGGTATGTGGGGGGGGGGGGGATTTTGGTGGAAGGTTTGTGATACGTTTGGAGGGGATAAGGGAGTGAACTTTTCACTAAACCTATCTGCTAGCAGGTTTGCTATCTCTGTGGGGTCAGTGTGTATGATACCATTGGTCACTAGTTCTGCACATGCTTGGGTCCTACCTTTTAGGCTACATACATAGCTGTAAAAGGCCTTATGGTTATCCTCCGCTGTGCTTGCTAAGTTTTTCTCAAAGAAGCCCTTAGAAGATTTGACAAGTTGTCTTATTTGCCTGTTGAGGCTGTGGAGGGTGCTTCTCCATTGTTGAGGCCTTGTCTTTGTTTTCTTGGACAGCAACTTTTTGCCTTTATTGTAAAGTTTGTTGATGCTGGATATCCACTATGGTGGCTTGTTTTTACTTGGGGCTCTGGCTTTGATTCTTTCTGGTACAGCCAAGTCTATACACTTATGCAAGTGATTGTAGAGGGCTTTGGTGTCAGCTTTGGTGTAGTTATAACTTCCAGCTGGGGGTGAGACCTGAAATGCATTTATACCTTCACCTAGGAGGATATAGTTTGCCTTGGTGAAGTTTTTTTTTCTGATTTCGCCCTTTGTGAGTTCTGGTGTTAGCGCCAGCTTGAAGGTGACTGATTTGTGGTCAGATTTAACTAATGAGGGTCTGACAGTCGCTGTGGTGCATCTATTTGTCATGTTAGTGAGGAACAGATCTAGTAGGTTTGTTCCTCTTGTTGGGGTATGAACAATTTGTTCCAGGGCATTTGAGTTAACAAAGTCAAGGAACTTTTGCTCTAGGAGTTAGGGTTAGTGTAGGTTTCCCAGTTGATAGTGGGATAATTGAAATCCCCCATAAACAGAGTGTTCAGTAATATTTGGATTGTCTCCAGTTTGGTCAAGTAGGCATCATGCATGTCATGACCCATGGAGGTCTAACTAGACAGGAGGTGAATTTATCTCTAATATACATAGAAACACCACTTCCTTCGGTTCTTATACATTCTTTTTGCAGTCTGAAGGTGTGGAAGGCATTGTTGCTTTGCAAAGCCAGGGGACTCTCTGAGGCATTGAACCAGGTTTCTGTGACTGCACAGACATCTACATCTTCCAGTGATAGATATGCTTCCAGGGTGTGCAGTTTTTGCTTTAAGCTCCTAGCGTTTAGCAGCATGACCCTTATTTTGTTATGACTGACAAATTTCACATTGGGAAGTTTGTTTTTGAGACCTTGCCTAAGAAAGGCATTATGGGGGTGGTAAGAGCCTTTTCCAGCAGCTGAAAGCCTAGAGGTGTCAGGTGCAAACCATCTCTGGCAAAGCAGTGAGGTTTGTAGACCATGGATTCCCCAGGCTGATAAAAATTGGACCCCTTTGATTGACACCAAAAACTAACCAATTATTAAAATCAATCATTTTTTTGTTTATACTGTGGCATCATTCTAGGTGAGGATAGTATGCTGCTCAAGGCTAGTGACATACCTGCCTAGGATACATACTCAGAGAGCTTAATCATATCTCTCTTCATATAGTCCAGGAAGGTACATCTCAGGTAGTTCACTCTAACATGAACTGTAACAGAGTCATAATGGTACTTGTTGCTGAGAAATCTGAGTGCATACATGATCTGATGAATCCTGGCACTGGACAAGCAGCTGACTGTGACTTTCTCCTTGTCCAACTTAGCGAGTGGGACATCCGTGTGTCTCACTATTGAGTCTCCAATGACAAGAAAATGTGTTTTTGAGTATTATGCCTTACAGGCTTGGCAGATGAGACATTCATGATACTATGTGTCATGGATGCTGTGGGAACTGTGTTAGTTGTAGAAGTCTTGTGTTTTGGAGGTCTCTGGTGTTTTGGTAAGTTTTATGAGGGAACTTCCACTTATGTTGATTTCTGTGTTTGATGCATACTATGTGTATGAATAGTGGTACTATGTGCATGAGTAGTGGTGGGTGGATTGACAACCTCTTCAGTGTTACTGTTTTCAGTGCGAAGAGAGTATAGATTCACGATTCTTGGTGTAGATACATCTCTCGCACTCTATACTACAGTCAGTTATTAGTAGATGGTTGTCAGTGTGCATGAGGCAACTGGTACACTACCTCAAGAGACCCAAGTCAACAAAATTTGCAGGAGAAACAGTGGTAGTCCAACTGGCCACAATGCTAGGTTGAAGACTGTTATCACAAAGGGGGGATTTTCAGGATCAATAAAGGAGAAGTTCAGTGGATGGATATTTCTGCTGCTTTTTTTTTTCTGGTGGTTTAATAGGTTACAGCTTACTACCAGTATTTCTTTGACCAGGAAAATACTAAGGATGAGGGCTACACTAATGTGCTACAGCTGCATCTAAGGGAAACATTGCTGAATTTATCTGTCTGGCTATGGCACACAATTGAGAGGCAGTGCATGGTACTGCATGATGTGCAAACTAACAGAAACCTGCCCTAACACAGGGCTTAAATACCAGAAGATAAAACCTTGAAAAAAAACTTTAAAAGGACCAATGAGGATGCTTACTCCAACCCCTAGACCAACCACCCTTCATCAGACAGGTTCCAATCAGCACATTCCTCTCACTAGAGTGCAGAAGAGCCCCTTCCAATCAAAGATGGCCTGGAAAATATGCTCACAGCAAACAGCCAGTACAAACAGACCCAGATGCAGCAAACCTGTATCTGGACTATGATACAGCTGCTAGGTACCCTAGTTTTGGTGGGAAACACTAGAGATTGTTTAACACAGCAGAAAAATAGCAGTGAGACTCTAAAAAACATTTAAAACAGCAGAAAATTAGCAAATAGACTCTAAAGAATGTTTTAAACAGCTAACAAATCAATTATTTTGACACTGCTTGGTGGGAAAACCAGAACAAGCGGAACAAATTGTTTTGCAACAGTGAAAAGTACTAGGAAATACTTAATAAGCAGTGCAAATAGCAAAGACAGCTTTGTAAACAGTGAAAACAGCAATACAATCTGATTTAACAGACACAGTAAAGCAAATAATTGCAGTACACCAGTGTAGTTTAGTACATAGTATATACATACAGTATTAAAGTACGGGGCAGGCAATAAAAAGTGCAGTTAATAGTATAAAAAAGCAATAAAACTGTCAACTTATGGTTTTTGGGAAGCTCAGAAGCCTGTAATCGTCTGGTATCTCAGCTTAGAGTTGTGGCTGGTAGCCCACCTCAGTTCAGCTTGGTACAAGTCAAAGCACAACAAAACATGTAATAATAAAGCTCCAATAAACATCATCATTCTCTTTCGGCTTTTCCCGTTAGGGGTCACCACAGCGGATCATCTCTTTCCATTTCTTCCTATCCTCTGCATCTTGCTCTGTCACACCAACCGCCTGCATGTCCTCTCTCACCACGTCCATAAACCTTATCTTAGGCCTTCCTCTATTCCTCTTACCTGGCAGCTCCATCCTTAGCATCTTTTTCCCAATATACCCATCATCCCTCCTCAGCACATGTCCAAACCAACGCAATCTCGTCTCTCTTGCTTTGTCTCCAAACTGTCCAACATGAGCTGACCCTCTAATATACCGATTCCTAATCCTATCCATCCTAGTCACACCGATTGCAAATCTTAACATCTTTAACTCTGCCACATCCAGCTCTGACTCCTGCCTTTTGTCAATGCCACTGTCTCCAACCCATATAACATAGCTGGTCTCACTACACTCTTGTAGACCTTCCTTTCACTCTTACGGATACCCGTCTGTCACAAATCACTCCTGACACTCTTCTCCACCCATTCCACCCTGCCTGTACTCTCTTCTTCACCTCTCTTCCACATTCACCATTACTCTGAACTGTTGATCCCAAGTACTTAAACTCGTCCACCTTTACCAACTCTACTCCTGCATCCTCACCATTCCTCTACCCTCCCTCTCATTTACACACATATATTCTGTCTTAGCCCTGCTGACCCTCATTCCTCTGCTCTCTAGAGCATATCTCCACCTCTCCAGAGTCTCCTCAACCTGATTCCTACTCTCACTACAGATCACAATGTCATCTGCAAACATCATAGTCCACGGGCCTCCTGTCTGATCTCATCTGTCAACCTGTCCATCACCACTGCAAATAAGAAAGGACTCAGAGCTGATCCTTGATGTAATCCCACCTCCACCTTAAACGGATCTGTCACTCCCACTGCAGTCCTCACCACTGTCATACTACCCTCATACATATCCTGTACCACTCTTACGTACTTCTCTGCCACTCCCGACTTCCTCATACAATACCACAACTCTTCTCTAGGCACCCTGTCATATGCTTTCTCCAAGTCTACAAAGACACAGTGCAACTCCTTCTGACCTTCTCTGTATTTCTCCATCAACACTCTCAGAGCAAACATGGCATCTGTAGTGCTCTTTCCTGGCATGAAACCATACTGCTGATCACTAATCATCACCTCCCTTCTTAACCTTGCTTCCACTACTCTTTCCCATAACTTCAAGCTTCAATAAAGCTCCAATAAACAAAATAGACAAATTCAGTAGGTAGACTATTTTTTTCAGTTCATATCTTTATACAAGGAATTTTGTGGACAACTTATTGGAAATTGTGTTTTTCTTCTATCACTGTTTTGTTTTCCAAGAACTTCCCATAAATGCAGTGACTCAACCCTTAGTAATGAGAGTCCTTTGATGTATATTGTCCTCATACTTTAAATTGATAACTGTGTGGCTGTTTCTAAATTAAAACTGGATAGAAATAATATTACATGAGTTCCAGGTATTTTGCTACTTGTCATGTTATCTAGGTTAACTTACCAGCTTTATGACATTTATACAATCAACAGTTTTTCCTGATATCTTATACTGCAGCATTCACAGCATGTTACCAATTTGTACATCTGTTTAGTATATGCAGGATCTTTTCTGTTGACATGAAATGTATTTGCTTTTATGAACCTGTTTTTAAGTAAGCAGTATTATCCGTACTAAAATAATGTATAATTCATATTTGCCAGTATTATTGTGTTCTTTTCCTAGGTTCTCAACTGAAAATGTACATTCTCCACTAATATTCAAACTAAAAAATAAAAGCAACACAACACTTACAGTATCACTTATTTCTTCAGAGACCGTATTTTTAGTGCAGTTCCCTGAAAACTAGACACACAAATGAAATGCAGAGTGCCCACTTTAAATGATTAAAAGTCAATATTTAATTAAAGAAAAAAATCTTTTTACCAGTAAAACAATTCCACAGCATGCTAATTAAACTATGTTGACCTATGCTTTCACACACTGGGAGATCTATGACAGTTAAAGGAAGAAACACCCATATAATTCGCCATCAGAGAAATTCTGTTATAATAAGGAAATAGAAGGGACTTGCGAAAGTGAATATGGTTAGTACTAGGTAACAGCAGAGATTATATAAATCTCAACAGGTTACAGCCTGATAGAGCTAAAACTGTTTATTTATTAATTTAATATACTGATAAATTAATGAGTGACAGGTACTCCTGTCCTGACTTATACTGAGGTGTCACTGGCTGCATGTTCTGGGCTACAAATACAATTTATTGCATTTCTGCAGTTAAAATATAACAAATGAAAAAAAAAAAGAAATTTGTGGTCTAGGTAAATATGTTTTTTCTAGCTATGTAATAATCTTAAGTAACTAGAGTCAAAGCCCAACAAAACCTGTAAAAACAAAACTCCAATAAATAAACTTTAAATAGTTAAGTTTTATTTTTTGATAAAAATGTGCTAAAAAAGAAGGTGTCATAATATAAAGCAAAGAAAGGGTTTCAGTGTACAGGTAATTTAACAAAGTACTTTTCACATGATAAAATCAAGCGGTGGAACAGTGCTTGGTTCGTTTTTTCACTTTTCACATGATATTTACTATGGTTAGTCATGAATTATTTATTTATTTATTTATTTATTTACAGCCAGACAATATCCCATTTTCAGCAGAACCCCGGGGAAAAAGCACTGTTACAAGAAAATTAATTAATTTACAATAGTAATATATAGTATATATTCTGCAGCATTGCAGAGGTGAAATTAGTAATATTCATTATAAAACAATTTTGGCATGAGTAGAACATAGTATTAAATTAGGAAAGCATGTGTGAGGTGACATTCTGCACTGCAAATATTATTAGCAGAGACATTAGATACTACAATACTATTAACAAGACATGCCCCGGGATTCATGAAGCTCGGCGCAAGGCCGGCGTAAGGGCTGCGCCGGCGGTGCAGTGAATAGCCGGCGTAGTAGCGTCATATGCATATTAATGAGTGTGCACCGCAACCACAGACACGTGCGTAGTGTACGTGAGCGAGCCCAAGTAGGATGCGTCCGGAGGCGTGGCTAAGCCGGCATGCGGTGAGCAACCTAATGTGCTGACTGCCACGGTCCGCCCATAATAGTAATGGCAGCAGCCAGGGCCCATGCAGAATGAAACGCACGTAGAGTATGCAACATAGTACCCGTCCCAACTAAACGGAGAAGCAAATACAACCCACGAAGGCTTAAGTGTACCCGTTCAAGGAGCAAAGGATACGCATGAGGCCGCGTTTGTTCCGCAATGCACCATCAGTGGTTATACGCAGAGAAGGTGTACAGCAGCATGTCAACGCGCCGCACCGACATAGGAGTAGCGACTAAGGTCACCACCTGTCCCACTTTGCGAGGGGCAGTCCCTCTATGGGCAGTTGTGTCCCGGAAAAAAATATTAAAAATGGCAAATGTGCTAAGGTTGTAGGACATAATGATATCCCGTATTTAATGTAATGGTAGCATGAATTGGTTATTTCTGTAACTGAAAATACCTAAATGACACAAGAAACAGAATAAGCAACCAAACTGCCACAACAATAAGCTTTCATTTAGGCAAACAAGTGAAGTTCTATGCTATATAGTGACCGTGTGTATGTGTCGGCCTGTAAACTCAGATGTGACTCCCGGAAATATCCCACCTTGGCAACTGGAAAAGGTGGCAACCCCAGTAGCGACATGGGCATGGTCACCAGGGTTACCAGCTGTCCCAATGTGCCGTGGACAGTCCCTCATTGGACAGGTGTGTCCCTGCAAAAATCGAAAAAATGGAAAATGACCTGAGATTCCCTGCCAAAACTATTCCCGCAATATACATGTAATAGTAGCATAAATCATATAATTTGTATATGAAACACATACATGGCATAAGAAACTGACTAAGGAACCCAAATGCTAACAGAATAAGCGTATATTATGGCAAACAAGTAAAGTCCTGTCAACTCCACGCACTGTGGGTATGTGTTGTCCTGCAAAACCCGATGTTCCCACAAAACATGTCCCACTATGGTCATTGGAAAAGGTGCCAACCATAATGGTCACAAGCAGTAGTGACAGTACATAGCCGGGTAGCTGTGTTGACATAACAACAGGAAGGAACCAAGATACCTTAAACACAGGCAAACATGTGCATAGCAGCATATCCAACACCCAGCAACGTCTCTGTCGCATACACTGGATGGCGTATGTTGAAGTGTAATATCCAGAAGCAGAACCCATGCATTCAGATGTAATACACAATAGCCTCATTGTAGCATGTAAGTCCCACGCATGTACACCTGTGCACCCAAACCTGCTAGCATCCGTGTGCAGCTATACACCTACACACAATGTGCATACCTGAAATGTGGTAAGATGTTTGTGTTAGGCAGTGCCACGTGGGCAAATACGTACCCCACATGTCACCAACCCACCTCAGGTACAGATATGGAAATGGCTGCATGTGAATGTGTCTGCAGAATGTGAACATCCCGCATGTGGTATGTACCCGTCCACACCATATAGGTTTGCAGACGACACGGTGCACATAACTGTACACATGTGGACAAGTCGGGTTGTTGAACCACCGCATCGATGATTAGCTATGCAGAGAAGTCGAACACATATAGCGGAACACGTGCCTACCAAACAGGACGTCCTAACAGGGTGCTAAAGGCAAAGAAGGGGAAGGTGGGACATCACATGTGGAGAGTAGCGTTGCCGGACGGCCAAATACACACGGTCAAGGTAAAGGATGGAACAACATGCATATGGCCGGATGGATGTTGTCCGACAAATATATATAGAAACACATATGAAGTGCCAGTTTAGACTCGAAATACTATATAATGCATTGAATTGTACCGTACAATATGGCAGTAGAACTGATCATGCATGTAATTGGTGAAGCTAAGCTGTAGTGTGATGGAATTCTGACCCTGGCAGTAACCAGTGCAGCAGGTGTATGTCATTCAGCATTAGTCATCTGCTCGGTTAGAGAATAATAAATGTATGTACAGGTAGATCTGTCATCCTTCCACTGAGGAGGATAGGCTTGTGAGCTCTATCTAACACAGAGTACAGCTGCTCACCAGAGAGACAAAGGAACCTCGTAGGAAATGGAGTGACGACCGGATCTGAACAGTGTTGGAACCGTGACAGAGCAGAATTTACCGAAGTACATTCTAATTGACTATGTGGCTCGCAAGGCTGTGCTATCCTCATGGGAAAACATTTCATAAGCATTACCTTAGCACTGTTGTAGGAATACAATCTTGTGGACTATAGTGATGTAAATGCCCTGTGACTGACCACATCATTAATGTGTGCATAAGATGATAGTATACACAATGCTCATACAGCTGTAACATGTATAGAGTAAAACAAAAGTCTACACTTGTACTGCATAGTTCTTTGCCTCCTGCTGCACAGTAGTAAAACGTTATTAATCCCAGCTTCCTGTGTTATTGACTGTCAGTTTGAAAAGATGAATGAGTGTTACAGTTTGATTTAAACAACGTAATTGACAGATGTGTATGTTCTAGCATGGGAATAGGTCAAGCCAACCATCACAATGTCCATGTGTACCACATACAAACAGCCAGTATCACGCAGTAGTAGTGCATGAAGGCATACACGACTGTGGGAATAGTACAGGACATATGGCACATGCCAAGTGCAGATGCATGACACAAACCCCAGGATGGGTGTCCCTGCAAAGAGGAACATGTGCCAACCACACCTCCCACAGATGTACCGGCAATAAAAACACATGGCAAACACACAGAAACACCACCGTCCAACACACGACTGCAATGGAGCCTGGTCAGACACCAACATGAAGCATGCACAAACAGGGACTTGTGTAATGTTTGCCTTAACACCCCCCCATAGGCCAAAGAAGAATAGAAAGAACATATGCATGTAATGTTGTGAAGGATGTGTGGTAGTCCTCAGTATCACAGTGTTAGGGACACAGATACATTGTCATCAACTGTGACATATGTGTACTGTACACAGCATACCCGCATGTAATACAGAGGACAATCATGTGCCACAGACATATACACTGGATAAAGAGGATAGGGGATAGACAAGTGTAAATGTGACAAACTATGAATATAGGTTCATAGGTCCATAGGTACAGGGTAGGCCATCGTCCCAGGTTCAGCCATAACACTACACCATAGTTAGGATGGCTTTGGCAACCTTCTGTGCTTCAGATAAAATACTCATGATATTGCTGTACCTCCGTCAAGCAGTGATAATGATGTAATCCCTGGCCTATACCTGCAATTCTCCATCCAATGGACAACATACCCATGAACAAGGCTATGAAGGATCTCTGTCTCACATGTACTGTGATGTAGATCCACAGCATTGTGAGTGTCTGGGTGATATATGTGTCACTCAAACACATCCCATTAATGACCGTGACAAGGTTCATGTCACCTGCCCTAGTGGTTCTGAGGGATGCAGATACAGTAGGTGAAGCATACACATGACATATGGGTTGACATGGCCTCGTATGTCAGGCACAGGTCAACACTAAACAGCAGGTATGTGACTTAATGGGGCAGGGGTCCTACAAGTGGGGCAGCATTACACAAAATGATGTCATCCTGCATCTGTACGACAATTAACCTATGAGGGCTTCCCAGCTGCTGTAGGTGTATGGTCAGATACAGTCTGAATGGGGCAATGTAGTAAATCATAGGTGTAACACGTAATGGGTACAAGGAGACTATGACCTAGCCTGATGTAGATGTGAATCCCTGCACAAACAGGTGGGCAATGTAGAAGTCCCACAGAACCACGATAGCAACGTGTGTGTTGAATGAATGGTGACCGACAAACTCTGTCCCCTGATCCCTGGTAATCACCCCTGTGCTGAGTGGACAGCCACCTATATGCTGGACAGGGGTGACCTAGTACTTCTCGACAGGTATGATGTTGCATTACTTAGCATTTAGCTGTGGGCCATGTCCCTGACAGTAGATATGCATATCTGGGAGGCCCCTTCGAAGGATATCTGTGTCAGATGTCCGTCACACTATGGCACCTGTTTTGCAGTCATCTACAAACAATGTTGCCCATAACACCCCTGTGTGTGCCTGTACCGTGGAAATGTAGATGTATGACAGGAGTGGACCCACGGAAGGACCCCATGGGATACCACATGCGACAGGCAGTAGGTCTGACATGCTGCCAGCAAGTATGACCGTGTGGGTTGTGTCACATAGACAGTTTACAACACATTCTGTGATGTACGTGTTCACATCCCAGCCAATGGGTTTATCAACGATACCTGAGGGGGGTAATGGGGTGAAGGCCTTTGCCAGGTCGAGGTAGGCTGTATGGACTGCAACACCCCCATCAATGGCCTCGTTGACTGTCCCGAAAATGTCAACCATGCTTTAAAGGCATGAACCGCCCCTGAACAAGACAAACCATGTTGGATGCAAAGTATGTATGTCCCCTATGCATTCATGTACGAGCCGCAGTATGATCCCTCCCCATGTCTTTGCAGATAGGTCTCCTCATGGTAATGGGACAGTAATAACCAGGCTCAGTGGAGGCATTGGCCCTGTGACGTGGGACTACCGTTGCCATGCGACACAACCTGGGTACCTTACCTGAGGTGAGGCTACAAAGAGATAGCTGTCCTAACTGTGGGTCTAATTCCTCAATGAGATAGTGGAGTACACAGTGGGGTCACCAGCTGGTCTCATGGATGCTATGTCCACTACCCTGGAGAGAGCATGTCCCACCTGTGTGTCACAGAACATTTGGTGACCACAAACCGCTGGTACAGACATCTCCTCATGTGTGGGGGAGGGTGTGGAGATGTCCTCACTGGACTTGTCAGCCTGTATGTTGGCAATGTGTGTATGTTGAGTAAACTTCACCTCTTTGTGAACCCAGTCAGAGCATATGTGGGAGTGACCTCCCAGGTGTTGAGCATAGCAACTGAAGGTGGTATGATTGTCAGCCAGGTCCATGTAGGTATATCTGTGGAATGTGCCCTGGACCATGGCATGACAGTGTGTAACTCTACACATATGATGACCAAGGGTGTCATACCTCACAAGGTGTCTGCTCCACCTTGTAGTAGCCACCTCCTCGTGTTGTACATCCTGTGTATGGCTGGGGTACACCACACTGGATGCTTGGCATTGGTACAATGAACCACAGTTGGGTAAGTGAATGCCTGGTTCATGCAGTCCTGTAGGTACTGGTAGATGGCAAATGTGATTGATGCAGTGGCTGCAGTACTGTCGACCACTGGCTCAGGGTCCTTAAAGGAGACCACAGTAGTGTGCTGAATTGTGTAGTCTGCCTCTGAGCAAGCAATGTGTATGGTAACTGGCAACACTCACAGCAACGGATGCCAATAGCATAAGCCAATGTCCAAATAACATAGATTAACTTCTGCATGACAATATGTCTTATCATACATGTATTGACACGTGTCTGCTAATTACAATTGCAAATGGCCGGTAAGACTGGCCTAAGGTTCCCGTGATTTACACAGTCTGGAGGTGTTGTTCCGATAATAAAGTGGCAATACCTCCCAATCGTGACCTCTGGGTATTAAAGTGGTTGTTAACCTGCAACATTGGATGTACACCATTGGGTTCTGGTGTTGGAAAACATGGTTCCTGTACCACTACACAGTATGGGTAGTCAAGCAGACATCCGCGATTGTTGAACACACAGCATCAGTGAAACCCACTGCTCACAAGGACACAGTCCGACAAGCTCTACACTTTACATATGCACAGTGGTGTCCATTGTAGGACCCAAAAATTGTCTAAAGACAAGAATGATGCCTTATTTCAATGCCTACGAACTCATTGCCGACACAGGTACACATATGCACCGCAAGCGTGTTTAATGTTGATGATAGCTGTCCATGAAATGCAGCACAGATGCACAGAAATACCCAGGGTACCGGGTCCATAGAACTGCGTCCACATCACAGTCCCGCACACATGAAGGATGTGTAATGGGTACTGTCGATTGTTGCAGTCAAGGGATTCTGGGTATGTAGACTCTGGGCTCGGTGTTGTTTCGCAGGCAATCCTTTGTCCCGCCCGTGGGAGGGATGTGTGCGTAGCACCTGCCTTACTCTCCGCTAATAATGCAAACCATCCACCGGAGAATGCTAAATGCAGGTGTGAAATGTGTACAGCCCCATACTAGTGTCCAGTAGGCAATTGTCATGGATGGACAACCGTATGGCCAGGATGGCACCCACAACTGCAAACCCGGGTAAATTACACAGCCGCGGTAAGGCATAACACAGGAAATACACATAGGGACTACAGTTGATATTCCACATACAAAGTCGGACCGCCGTGCCAACACCGGCGTACACAGCACTCAATCTGCCAGCAACAGAATGAGGAGCACCCGCTACCATACAGCGGAACAGATGTGCGACCTGTGGAACACATACTAATGGCACACCCACAACGTCAAGTAGGATATGTAAACTATGGCATTCCCACCTATGAAGACAACATGGTTAAATGAATACATAGGTGATCAACATGTTCCGGTGGTGTTATGTTGAAAATACAGTGACGGATATGTCCCATTGGGATGTCTGAGGTTTATATGAAGCAGTTGCTAACCAGCATGTTTGGATGTATGACATTTGTTCACAGTACTAAATCACCTGGTTACGTAGCACCATGTAGAATGGGTAGTCAAACAGACATCCGCGATTGGGGAACATACACCAGCAGTGAAAAGCACTGGCCAGGTGGACACAGTCCAGCAACATCTAACCTGACATATGCACATTGGTGTCCATTGTAGGACCCAAGAATTCCATTCATTGAATGCCTGCTAGCTTCCTGCATTACCCACGTGAACTCATTGTCGTCACCACGTCACAGGTACACATATGCACCGCAAGCGTGTTCAATGTTGATGATAGCTGTCCATGAAATGCAGCACATATGCACAGAAATACCCAGGGTACCGGGTCCATAGAACTGCGTCCACATCACAGTCCCGCACATGAAGGATGTGTAATGGGTACTGTCGACTGTTGCAGTCAAGGGAGTCTGGGAATGTAGAATCTGGCCTCGCTGTTGTTTCGCAGGCAATCCTTTGTCCCGCCCCGTGGGAGGGATGTGTGCGTAGCACCTGCCTTACTCTCCGCTAATAATGCAAACCATCTACCGGAGAATGCTAAATGCAGGTGTGAAATGTGTACAGGCCTATACTAGTGTCCAGTAGGCAATTCTCATGGATGGACACGCGACGACCAAGATGGCACCCACAACTGTAAACCCGGTGGAACTACACAGCCGCGGTAAGGCATAACACAGCAAATATACATAGGGACTACGGTTGACATTCACCATACAAAGTTGGACCGCCATGCAAACACCGGCGTACACAGCACTCAATCTGCCAGCAACACAATGAGGAGCACTCGCTACCATACTGTGGAACAGATGGGCGACCTGTGCAACACAAAGTAATGGCACACCAACAACGTCAACTGGGATATGTAAACTATGGCATTCCCACCTATGAAGAAAACATGCTTCAATGAAGACATAGGGGATCTACATGTTCCGGTGGTGTTATGTTGAAATTACAGTGACGGATATGTCCTATTGGGACGTCTGAGTTTTATTTGAAGCAGTTGCTAACCTGCATCTTTGGATGTACACCATCTGTTCACAGCTGTAAATCACCTGGTTACATAGCACCACGAAGAATGGGTAGTCAAACAGACATCCGCGATTGGGGAACATACAGCAGCAGTCAAAAGCACTGGCCAGTTGGACACAGTCCAGCAACATCTAACTTTACATATGCACATTGGTGTCCATTGAAGGACCCTAAAATACCTTTTCACATAACTCACTCCAGACGTTTACGAACAACAGACGATGCTATAGCCGTGGCTACGGCACAGTTAGACATATGCACCACCAGCGTGTTTAAGGTTGATGACAAGTGTTCATGAAACGCAGGACATATGAACAGAAATACCCAGATCGACGTGTCCATACATTTGCGTCCACATCCCAGTCCCGCACGCATGAAGGATGTGTAATGGGTACTGTCGAGGGTTGCAGCCATGGGATCTTGGGTATGCAGAAATGGGGCTTTGTGTTGTCTGGCAGATAATCCATTGTCCTGCCCCGTGGGAGGGATGTGTGCATAGTACCTGCCTTACTCACCACTACTAATGCAATGCATCCACCGTAGACTGCTAAATGCTGGTGTGAAATGTGTACAGCCCTATACCAGTGTCCAGTAGGCAATTCACATGGATGGACAAGCGTATGACCAAGATGGCACCCATAACTGCAAACCCGGTGGAATTACACTGCCGCAGTAAGGCATTACACAGGTAATACACATAGGGACTACACTTGACATTCCCCATACAAAAAAACACAGACAACCAGCTGAAGAAGTCCAAAGCAAAGACGAGGTACTGTAGACACCGTCAGCGACCACTCAGAGCCCACCAGGAATTAAATGCAGTCACCATAGTTTATTGAAGCTCTTTTCGTCTGCTTCATAAGCAGACTTATTCAGAATACATACAATGCAGTCCAACCTACTACATTTAAAACCCTTAATTGGTCATTAAATTAGATGTGCTAAGTATTAATTAAATGCCTTAAAGGCAAACAAGCAAACAAACTTTACTTGGGTTACAGATTCCACACAGTGAGTACATCAGACATTGCTTGAAGGTACATTCTTCATAGAAAAATAGAAATATATGTATATATATGAAAGAAGAACCAACATAATGTTTTCCAAATGATTGACTGTTTAAGCTACATATATATGTTCTACGGATTGTGCCAATATATTAAAAGAACTACAGACACCTAGTAATATAAATGAACCATAATATATAGAGATAAACTGTATGATTATGACTAATGTAAAATAGACCAACGAAATGTAAAGATTCACAATGTGGTAAAGTAAATATTCATTTAGAAGGTTAGTTAAAGAAATCAATTCAGACATCCTTGTCAAAATACTAACACAAGGCCAGCGAGGTGGTTGGCCTCACATGTACTGGGATGTTGTACCACAGCATAGTGAGTGTCTGGGTGATGAATCTGTCCCACCAGCACGTTCTATTAATGACACTGTGAAGGTGTACGTCACCTGCCCTTGTGGTTCTGAGGGATCTAAATTCTTTAGGTGAAGCATAGTCATCAGATCTGGGTTCGACATGGCCTTGTATGCCAGGCACAGGTCACCTCTGGGCAAGTGGTATGCGACTGTATACAGCTGGAATTCTTTCAGTCGGTCAGCATAACACATATTCCTGAGACCCTGCATCTGTTTGTCGATGAACTGTTGGGGCCTGTCCAGCTGCTGCAGGTGTCGGGTCAGATACATTCTGAACAGGCATTGTACCCAATCATAGGTCTAATGAGTGATGAGTACAAGGGGACAATGACCTCCCTGATCTAGATGTGAATCCCTTCATGATGATGTGGGCAATGTTGAAGGTCTACCTAACTACGTTAGCAACGTGTGTGTCGAATCTAACGGTTAACAACAACCGGGTCCCCAGATCCCTGGTAACTCCCTCTGTGCTCAGTGGATTGCCACCTATATGGTAGCTAGGGGTAACCTTGTTCTTCCCGAAGGGTATGACTATGCATTTCCTGGCATTTAGCTGTAGGCCATGTCTCTGGCACCACTTATCCACATCTGTGAGGCCCTCCTGAACGATATCTGTGTCAGATGTGTGTCCGACTATGGCACCCAGTTTGCAGTAATCTGCAAACATTGTCAGCCATACACCCCTGTGTTTGCTTGTACTTTGGAAATGTAGATGCTGAAAAATAGTGGACCCAGGACTGAGCCCCATGGGACACCACCTGTGACTGGCTGTGAGTATGACATGGCGCCAGCAACTATGACCGTGTGGGTTCCGTGACTTAGCCGGTTTGCAACCCATATGGCGATGTATGGATTTACGTTCAAGATGATGGGTTTATCAATGATACCCGAGGGGGGTATTGTGTCGAAGGCCGTTGCCAGGTTGAGGTAGGCTGTATGGACTGCTTGACCCTCAGCAATGGCCTTGGTGACTGATCCTACAAAGTCAAACACGTGTAAAAGGCATGATCTGACTTTGACCAAGCCAAACTGGGTTGGATCCAAAGTATGCATGTCCCCTATGTCTTTATCTATGGGTTCCATTATGATCCTTCTCCATGGCTTTGCAGATAGGGCTTGTCAAGCTAATGGGATGGTAATAACCAGGGTCAGTGGAGGCACCATCCTTGTGAAGTGTGACTACAGTCGCCCTGTGCTACTACTTGGGTACGTATCCTGAGGTGAGGCTAAGATTAAACAGCTGTCCTAAGTGTGGGTTTAATTCCCCATAGAGTTCATGGAGTACACAGCTGGGACACCATCTGGTCCCATGGATGCTGTGTTTACTGCCGTGGAGACAGCATTTCCCACCTGTGCGTTACAGATGTTCCAGGATCTACAATTCTCTGGTATAGATATCTCTCCATGTGGGGGGGAAACGTTAGCACTGAACCTGTCAGCCAGTATGTTGGCAATGTGTGTAGGTTCAGTCATCTTCACATCATTCTGAACCCAGTCTGAGCATATCTGGGAGTGTCCTCCCAGGTGTCCAACATAGCTAAAGAAGGCCTTATGATTGTCTGTTGAGTCCTTGTTAGTTTCTCTGTTGAATTTCCCCTGGATGATTTCATGACAGCTTGTAGTTCTTCACATATAATGAGCAAGGGTGTGTAACCTTACAGGTATTCCGCTTTAACTTGTAGTAGCTACCTCCTGTCGTTGTAGAGCTTGTTCATGGCTGGGGTCCACCAGACTGGATGCTTGTCTTTGGTACAAAGAGTCACAGTTTTGTATGGAATTGCCTGATCCATGCAGTCCTGTAGGTGCTGGTGGAAGGCATATGTACGTGATTCAGCGGTTTGAGTAATGTTCACCACTGGCTCAGGGGCCTTAAAGGAGACCACAGTAGTGTTCAGAAGTGTGAAATCGGCTTTTGAGAAAGGCATATGTATGGTAACCGGCACCACTGTACACATGGAACATCATAGCAATGAACCACGGCCGGATGTGGGTAATGCTGGACATACCCACGGCAGACGTGGCGCGTTCCCGAGTCCGATGCCTGAGGGACCACACACATAGCCGGCCTTAGGCATAGGCCAAGTAGGCAGCCGTCTAGGGCGTTGCTCTACTCGGGCACCTTTCCAGACTTTATTTGGTGTAGGTAGACCAGGAGGGGGGTAGCGGGTGATGTGGCGGTGGCAACATGGAGTCCTTCTGCCTAGGGCACCACTTTACCTAAGGCCACTCTTCCCGTGGGTAATACAGCAGTACCCACACCCAGACGCGGGTCATTGCTAGTATGCCATATCATCTATGGCAAGAAACCATATATTCCCAGACATAATGGCACAGCATAATGCCTGTCCGCCGCCAAACGCAGACATACGGCACCCGCGGCGGTGCGGACGTACTGCGCGAGATGTCCGTTACCAATGTCGACACTGTCTCGCTTTGTGAAACAAACTCAACATAGCGATTCAATACTAAACAGCGACGGAGAGCCCGATGTCCCCGTGGCTGAGCTGTTCAACCTGTTCCGCCATGTTAAATGTGTGTAGCAGAGCGGAACCGGCACAAACCAAGCAACGGACATGTCTGTGGCTCAGTGAAAGCCGTCACGCAATGGTAAACCCATGTAATATTGCGACACAGGTCATACATACCGAGGGTTAGTAATGGAAATAGGTCCGTTCGACCAGACCGTGTGCAATTAGTATAACAAGATCTACAACGGGTACACCGGCCAATAAGCGCACACGGTTATGAATAATTGGGGGGGGGTGACATGGTATCATAGACACGGACAAACCGTGCCCATGTGACTCATCTAACATTCGTACACGGTCAGGGCAGTTCCGTACACTGGGCGGACAAGACCAAACCCAAAGCACCACAGGAACACCCTGACAATCGAAGGCCTGTATGCGTAGGGGATATAAGCACCTGTGATCTGAACATCCCTGCGGTCACGACATATGCATCCTGGGCCATGAGCGAGAGGGAATAAGGAATGTTTAACATGCAGTACCGCACCTTTCCCAGCAGGAGAATGGATGCCTGTGACGTGCGTGAGTGCGGGGGGGCATATGTAAATGTAGCTAAGTACCATGGGTATGCATATTAATGACACCGAACAGCTAACATGTACGTGAATGCAGTCACGTTTGAATTACGACTATAGAACATATAGATGTGAACGTAATGCGTCCATGCTGCAAAGACTGTTACATGTATAAAGTTGTAAGTGCGTTCTGCACACGTCCGTCAACCGGATCAGAGACATGTTACCGGAATGGTCACAACTAACACACACCACGTAACCACACAGACCCAGTAAACATATATAAACAGAATACGGATATGCATGTGCGCCTGCGCGTAACCCACAATCAGGAAATGCGAGTGTGCGTGTGCGTGTGATCCACTCGAAGCAGGGAAGGTTAAGGATGTGTCCTCCACTCATTTACATTCATAATTGTAAAATATATGCTTAAATTGTACTTATTGATTCCATGCTTTGGAATCGTAATGCTACAATTATACACATTGATATAAAATATCCTGATCAACACACTACATTCTAAGGTTTACTCACAACAATTATCAACTATGTTTCAATATACTGATTGTATTGACCAATATTGTATTTATATTAACACATCGTTGTCGTATTATTGTTTCCATTAAGTAATGTATGCAACACTGATTTGTATATGTCACGTTATCATCAAGACTTGGAGCACTGTCCACTTAACTATGAGCAGGTTTATTGATTAATTGACTTTAAACTGACTCTGAAGGAAGTGTATAAGGGACGACTATGTAATGTATTTCGTACTCCGACGATGCCCCATGTTAGTAGGTGAAAGAGCTCAGTATCTTTTGACTGTGGAGTGTATCGTTTTTGTCATTGTCTGTTTTGGCCGATATATGTTCAATAATGTCTTTTATGAAGTTGGGCAGGACGCAAGGTTTGCTGTATTTCCGCTTACTGGCACGTGGATATAGATAGGCCAAGTAATACATAATATGGGTAGTCAAGCAGACATCCGCGATTGGGGAACATACAGCGGCAGTCAAAACCACTGGCCAGATGGTGATAGTCCAACACGTTCTACACTTGACATATGCACATCGGTGTCCATTGTAGGACTCCAAAAATTGTTCCGTTTACACCGTCGACCAGCTGTGATCGACTCAGACAGAGTGACAGCCGTGACTACGGCACAGCTAGACATATGCACCACCAGCGTGTTTAAGGTTGATGATAACTGTCCATGAAATGCAGGACATATGAACAGAAATCCCCAGATTGTCGTGTCCATAGATGTGCGTCCACATCCCAGTCCCGCACATGAAGGATGTGTAATGGGTACCGTGGGGGGTTGCAGGCATGGGATCCTGGGTATGCAAAAATGGGGCTCGGTGTTGTTTGGCAGATAATCCGTTGTCCCGCCCCGTGGGAGGGCTGTGGGTATAGCACGTGCCTTAGTCCCCACTAAGGATGCAAAGCATCCACTGGGTAATGCTAAAAGCATGTGTGAAATGTGTTCAGCCCTATATCAGTGTCCAGTAGGCAATTCCCATGGATGGACAAGTGTACGACCAAGATGGCACCTATAACTGGAAACCTGGTGGAATTACACAGCTGCGGTAAGGCATAACACAGGAAATACAGATAGGGACTACAGTAGACACTCCCCATACAAAGTCAGACCGCCGTGCGAATACCGGCATACACAGCACTCGATCTGCCAGCAACAACATGAGGATCACTTTCTCATTCATACTGCGGAACAAATGGGCGACCTGTGGAACACATACTAATGGCACACTAACAACCTCAACTAGGAAGGTCAGGCGATGTTTCAACACTAGCGTTCCGCATATAACGAACATCCTTCAATGAATAAATAGGGTATGCATGTTCTGGCTGTTTTATATTGACATTACAGTGGCGTATATGTCCTACTGGGCCTTCTGAGGATTACTTAAAGCAGTTGCCAACCTGCAGCATTACATCAATACCATTTGGGTTAATCGTAGTAGAACATGGGTTTCATAGCACAACATAATATGTGTAGTCAAACACACATCCGCGATTGGGGAACATACAGCAGCGGTCACAACCACTGGCCAGATGGACACAGTCCAACATGTTCTACATTTTACATATGCACATTTGTGTCCATTGTAGGACCCAAAAATTGTCCTATTGCAACGCCAACCGGTGCGGCGGAAGACCAAGATGAACTACAGCCGTGACTACGGCACAGCTACATATATGCACCGCCAGCGTGTTCAAGGTTGATGACAACTGTCCATGAAATGCGGGACATATGCACAGAAATCCACAGATTGTCGAGTCCACAGATGTGCGTCCACATCCCATTCCAGCACACATGGAGGATTTGCTATGGGTACTGTCGAGGGTTGCAGCCATGGGATCGTGGGTATGCAGAAATGGGTGTTGGAGATGATTGGCAGATGATCCATTGTCCGGCCCCGTGGGAGGGATGTGGGTACAGAACATGCCTTACCACCCACCAATACTGACAATCATCCACCGGAGAATGCTACATGCAGCTGTGAAATGGGTACAGCCCTACACCAGTGTCCAGTAGGCATTTCCCAAGGATGGACAAACGTACGGACAAGATGGCACCCATAATAGCAAACCTGGTGGAATCACACAGCCGTAGTAAGGCATAACACAGGAAATACAGATGGAAACAACAGTAGACACACCCCATAGACATCCATCCTGCCGTGCGAATCCCGCGTACACAGCAGCCAAGGTGCTAGCAAGTATGTGGGGATCACCCGCTTCCACTCCGCGGAACATACGGGCGACCTGTGGAACACATATTAATGGCACACCAACAACGTCAACTAGGAAGGTCATACTATGGTTAAGCTATGGCGTTCCCACACATAAATAACATCCTTTCATGAATAAATAGGTTCTACATGTACCGGCTGTGTTATAATGACAATACAGTGGCGGATAGTTCACAATGGTACCTCTGAGGATTACTTAAAGCAGTTGCCAACCTGCAGTACTACAGTAACACCATATGGGTTAATTGTGGAAGGACACGGGTTCCGTAGCACTACATAATATGGGTAGGCAAACAGACATCCGGGACTGGGGAACATACGGCGGTAGTCAAACCCACTGGCCGAATGGACACAGTCCAACATGTTCTACACTTTACATATGCACATCGGTGTCCATTGCAGGACCCAAAAATTTCTCCTTAAGTGTTGGCAACAGGCTGCGATCGTGTGACCCAGAAGAGGTGACAGCCGTGACTACGGCACAGGTAGATATATGCACCAATAGCGTCTTCAAGGGTGATGACAACCGTCCATGAAATGCAGGACATATGAATAGGACTCCCCAGGTTGCTGCGTCCATACACGTGCGTTCACATCCCATTTCCGCACACATGTAGGGTGTGCAATGGGTACTGTCGAGGGTTGCAGACATGGGATCGTGGGTATGCAAAAACGGGTCTCGGTGTGGATTGGCAGATGATTCGTTGTCCCGCCCCGTGTGCGGGACGTGGCCATGGCATATGCGTTACTCCGCACTAATAATGCCGATCATCCACCGGAAATGCAGAATGCAGCTGTGAAATGTGTACAGCCCTATACTAGTGTCCAGTAGGCAGTTCCCATGGATGGACAAACGTACGGCCAAGATGGCACCCATAGCTGCAAACCTGGGGGAATCCCACAGGTGTTGCAAGGCATAACCCAGGAAATACAGATAGGGACTACAGTAGACACTCCCCATACAAAGCCAGACCGCTGGGCAGATACCGGCGTAGACAGCACTCAATCTGCCAGCACATAAATGGGGATCACACGCTTCCATACAGTGGAACAGATGGGTGAGCTGTGTAAACATACCAATGGCACAATATCAACGTCGGCTGGGAAAGACATACGATGGTCAAACTATGGCGTTCCCACCAATGAATGACATCCTTCAGTGAATTAATAGGAATGATGTCAATTGACCATGGCAAACACCCAATGAACAGGAAAGACTTGCTGGCACCCTATGGCCACAAACCATGTCACACATAGGTAGATGGAACAGTCAACTGAAACATTTCGTCCACGACAGGTCGCATATGGTATCCAAAGGTTCTTCATAGACATGTATGCGCTTATCACCCGTAGGCCCTGTGAGACTTACACATAACATGGAAGCATCCAGGCTTTAAATATCCACCCTTACACTTCCATTTGTCACTTTCTATGCGAACAATGAACATGTAGCCACAGCATAGAAAGCACAGACGCACTGCTAACGAAACACACACATGTCAACATCTCAGAAAGCATCCTATGAACACACGTATTACATGATATTGTACTATGACAAACAAACAAACCAGCAACCTGCGGCAAGAATAGTCCCCGTAGTTCGACACAACACAAGTCTTCTTAACATTTAAACAGTTTATTAAAACATGCAACGTTTTCGTTGTTTCCACAACTTCTGCAGAAAAAAGCAATTTCTAAAAATGTTCACAATCAACACTGTGAGTCTTAACGAGTTCTTAAATCTCACATTGTTGATTGTGAACAGTTTAAGAATTTGCTTTTTCCGAAGGAGTTGTGAAAGCAACGAAAACACACACACGGAAGGGACGGGAGACGAACCTACGCCTATCTACCTGAACTCACCACAGTATGAAGCATTTACAGAACGCGCTACCGAGTTTACTGAGCAGAGTGCTGTCAGAGGCATACTTGTAGGCTGGTGACATCACCCGCAAGACAATAGCTGGCAATAGCCAAGGTATGTGTTGCGAAGCGTCTAAAAGCATGTTCATTCGCAGAGGCAGCTGGAAACACACACACACACACGGAAGGGACGGGAGACGAACCTACGCCTATCTACATGAACTCACTACAGTATGAAGCATTTACAGAACGCGCTACCGAGTTTACTGAGCAGAGCGCTGTCAGAGGCATACTTGTAGGCTGGTGACATCACCCGCAAGACAATAGTTGGCAATAGCCAAGGTATGTGTTGCGAAGCGTCTAAAAGCATGTTCATTCGCAGAGGCAGCTGGAAACACACACACACACACACACACACGGAAGGGACGGGAGACGAACCTACGCCTATCTACATGAACTCACTACAGTATGAAGCATTTACAGAACGCGCTACCGAGTTTACTGAGCAGAGCGCTGTCAGAGGCATACTTGTAGGCTGGTGACATCACCCGCAAGACAATAGTTGGCAATAGCCAAGGTATGTGTTGCGAAGCGTCTAAAAGCATGTTCATTCGCAGAGGCAGCTGGAAACACACACACACACACACACACACACACGGAAGGGACGGGAGACGAACCTACGCCTATCTACATGAACTCACTACAGTATGAAGCATTTACAGAACGCGCTACCGAGTTTACTGAGCAGAGCGCTGTCAGAGGCATACTTGTAGGCTGGTGACATCACCCGCAAGACAATAGTTGGCAATAGCCAAGGTATGTGTTGCGAAGCGTCTAAAAGCATGTTCATTCGCAGAGGCAGCTGGAAACACACACACACACACACGGAAGGGACGGGAGACGAACCTACGCCTATCTACATGAACTCACTACAGTATGAAGCATTTACAGAACGCGCTACCGAGTTTACTGAGCAGAGCACTGTCAGAGGCATACTTGTAGGCTGGTGACATCACCCGCAAGACAATAGTTGGCAATAGCCAAGGTATGTGTTGCGAAGCGTCTAAAAGCATGTTCATTCGCAGAGGCAGCTGGAAACACACACACACACACACACACAAGGGACGGGAGACGAACCTACGCCTATCTACATGAACTCACTACAGTATGAAGCATTTACAGAACACGCTACCGAGTTTACTGAGCAGAGCGCTGTCAGAGGCATACTTGTAGGCTGGTGACATCACCCGCAAGACAATAGTTGGCAATAGCCAAGGTATGTGTTGCGAAGCGTCTAAAAGCATGTTCATTCGCAGAGGCAGCTGGAAACACACACACACACACACACAGGGACGGAGACGAACCTCGCCTATCTACATGAACTCACTACAGTATGAAGCATTTACAGAACGCTACCGAGTTTACTGAGCAGAGCTGTCAGAGGCATACTTGTAGGCTGGTGACATCACCCGCAAGACAATAGTTGGCAATAGCCAAGGTATGTGTTGCGAAGCGTCTAAAAGCATGTTCATTCGCAGAGGCAGCTGGAAACACACACACACACACACACACACACACACACACATGGAAGACGAACCTACGCCTATCTACATGAACTCACTACAGTATGAAGCATTTACAGAACGCTACCGAGTTTACTGAGCAGAGCGCTGTCAGAGGCATACTTGTAGGCTGGTGACATCACCCGCAAGACAATAGTTGGCAATAGCCAAGGTATGTGTTGCGAAGCGTCTAAAAGCATGTTCATTCGCAGAGACAGCTGGAAACACACACACACACACACACACACACACACACGGAAGGGACGGGAGACGAACCTACGCCTATCTACATGAACACACTACAGTATGAAGCATTTACAGAACGCTACCGAGTTTACTGAGCAGAGCGCTGTCAGGAGGCATACCCTACGTGGGTGGTATCATTTGCAGAGGCAATGCGCCCGATCGGGAATTATGTCAGAGTGCGCAGTCACGCAGCCTGTTACCATCCCAAGGTCGCCGTACAGTAACACGTTAGTGCTGCAGTCGGGAATACCAAGTAACTACTGATCAGTACATCACTGCCTACTGGGCATGCTCAGACACTTAGACTCGGCACAGAGCAGACATGCATACACATGGTGCGACGGCATGGGTGGCGGAATGTGGACCGTCGTGTGTGTCCAGCCACACAACAGCAACCTGGCCATGCCACAGACGTGGCCGTTGCGAAGGGGATACAGGCATGCACCCGGGGTATAACTGCAGTCGGCGCGGTGTGCACTGTGCTGTGTGTCTATCTACACAGCTGCCTACTGGGCATGCTCAGACACTTACACTCGGCACAGAGCAGACATGCATACACATGGTGCGACGGCATGGGTGGCGGAATGTGGACCGTCGTGTGTGTCCAGCCACACAACAACCCGGCCATGCCACAGACATGGCCGTTGCAGCGGGAATATCTAGGTGCAATTAACCATGTGTAGAACTGGCCTACAGTTTGTTGCATGCTACAGACAACCCTCCCAAACACAGGATACCTGCACAGACGTCCTGAGGACACTGGTGAGTGTGCATGCTCTCACAACAGCACCGTACTGGGTGACATGAACCACCCATACATAGACTGGGAACATTACCCATGGCACAACACACTACGCCACTGGTCCCAGGTGTTCTCACACCTGGCCACTGTTAAACAGCCATGCACCATACACACTAGGGGGGGATGTCTGACAGTTCTGCCCATCACACATGGTGAGGATATGTCCCACACAGGATGTACAGCCCTCAATGGTGATGCCAGACCATATAGTGGATCCACTGGTCATCCACATCCTGCACCCAACACCGGCATGGGGACCTAAGTGATGACCTCTCCACAACAAACCACACACATCATACGACCGGTGTGGTACCCTACAAGTCCTCCATGCCAGTGTTGAACACAGGCCAGACTGCCAACCGCCTAACGAATGCCTTCTCTGAGCACCCACATGCATGTCTGCAACAGGCAAACATGATAAGATCAGGACCTTGTCCACCACAGGTAGGCACATGGTGTGGTGGACCCCAGCCACTGACAAGCTGTACATCAACAGTTGGAGCTAATACATGACAGAGCAATGTCAGTACCAGGGAAACCATCTCCCATTCATCCCGGCGTCACCATACGGCCACACATACAATCATCCACGGCCGCTTGTGGGAGTGGTACTGCAGAGGGCACATGAGACAACCATAGGGCCTCCCCTAACTGTGGTAAGGACATGGTTGGGGCACACAGACTTGGCTGGAAATGGTCCAGAATGGTACAACGGTCACTGCACCCACAGACATTGTCTGCAAACCAGCGGACATGTTCCATGCATACATCCACCCCCCCAAGAGGGGACATATCCATCCCACCAGAGTGTAGCCTCCGAAACATCTCATATGGCCTGGAGTGATCCCATATCTCTATGGCGGTTGACACAGCACCAATGGGCACCGATGGTGTCCCTGGCTGTGTGCTACCCATCCTCATTGAGGCCCTCGGCCCACACATGCGGCCACTGTGTCATGTTAGCCTTACTATGGGCTATGTCCCCGATGGATGGCATATGGCATCTGTGGTCCCACTATGCCAGGGTAGTGCTCTTATGGACTGTAGACAGCCACACCCTATCAGCTTGACAAGCCTTGTCTGCAAAGCTGTGGGGAGGTCCATACAGGTGCCCATGGATACAGACAGCGGTGTACAGCCAATACCGGAACATACCCACAACAACATAGTCAAGGGCGGATCCTGCCTCCCGAACCTGCTCGTCCTGTCTGGAGTGGTCACCAAGGTCATTGATGGGGATACGCGGGTTTGCACACAGTACCATGACCTGGTGGGAGCGTTCAGAGCACACTCCACATGGGACTCATGGAAAGGCTCGCCAGCATACATGTGGGGACATATGTCACCCGATGCTTCTCAGAAAGGTTGGAGGTCACACCACACAGGGTTGGTGTTCCTGGTGCCTTGTCACACTCATACCTGGTCTCCAGTGGAGGCCCACAGGGCTCAGTCCTGGGCCCCCTGCCATACGGCATTCGACCTTCCAATGTGCATGCAATCATAGGGGATTGTGGCAGACAAGGTATGCAGATGACTACACACCGCCCACCATACCCAACACCCCATGTGACACGGACATCCACCTAGGGCGTCATAGACATGGATAACTGGTGCCAGAGCCATGGCCTGCTACTACATGCCAGAGAAGGTGCAGACCTACCCAGTGTGATGGACATGTTCGGCCCAATGTCACATGTAGGTGGTGAGCCATTCAAGATGGTGGACATGTTCATGGAAATGGCTACCACACCTGTCGGTAACCTCTGTCAACACACACAATGGCAATGTGGGTGTGAAGACATTCCACTGTGGCCTCCTGGTCTGGAAGGGATCGCATCCACATCAGGGGTGTTCATTGTACCCTGTACACATCACACACCTGAGCAATGACTGCGTACAATGGCACATCTGGCCTGTAGCTAACCTGACGCCTGCAGCACTTGGAAGGACCGCAAACATTACACAAGGCGGGGATGACGGTGCTAGGACATGTGTCACAAGCTGCACGACCAAGGGGACTCCGGCTGTGAACCTTCCCAGCACATCTGCTCTGTGGTGATCTGTGCCTGGCATACACGGCCATGTCTGACCTGGGTGACATGGGCATATTCCACATCCTAGGCTCCAGGCAAACACGGGCACAGAAGCGACTGTCAGACACATCACCACAAAGATGAGTGGGACGTGCTGGGGGAACAGGGTCAACGGACGGAGACCCCCTACAACACGTAGAGGAGTGCCAGCCCATGTGAAGGAACGGCCCTGACTGCCTTCGTGCAGGAGTGATAATGACGTGTGGATGTGTGAATATAGTTATGCGCCAGGCATCATCTGTGTGTCAGTGCTGGACGAGGGACTGGGGACTGATGGATGTGGCATCCCCATCCTGAGGGGTGTTAGCAGCCACACACAGTCATGCTAGGTCCACACATGACGTACGGCACATACCCTGTTATGTACATGTGCGCCTATGTACCTATGTAGGGGTCCATGCCGGTTGCGGGTACCTGTGCTATGCTGATGTTGCCAGACATGCCTGTGGGTACCCCACGACTACACGTGGGGAACTAATTACAGTGCTCCCAGTAGGCACATGCAAGTACACCATCATTGTCATACGGGTTAACCGAACCAACATGGTGCTACACATGTAACCACCACGCATACTGTGTACACAGATCAATGAATGCTGCACCTGTCCTGCATGGTATGTCTGCTGCATGATGTCAGTGCACAACCCACATCACATACACACCTGTCACCAGCCATACACACACACCACAACATACACATCACATACTATGCGGACACAGGTATCACATACACCTCTCACTATCTTGTCCACCCTGTGCATCAGAATATGTTTGCATAACCGTGCACTGATGGTGTAGCTCACAGTTATGCGGCAGAGACTTCATCATATGCACAGGGTGATATGTGTGCCACAGGCATGGGCTGTACCAATGGATGACATCATGTGTGTGTGTAAGGGCCTGTGCATTGACTGGGCATGACTGTGTAGATTGCATGTGGGTGTGGTGGAGCCCTACAGTCGTGTTTGCTGTGTGTGGGTTTGTGTGTACACAGTTCAGTCATCTGTGATGCCTACACGGGGTATGCTTGGCAGCCCCAGACTGTACAGTGCAGGTGTTACGGCTCACTGTGTCCGCCTGCGGCGACGTGACCCGTGCCTGCCTGGGGTCGCACGGGCACAACCGGGTGGAGGTACGGACTGTCCACTCTCCGATGTCACATGTCCGCTGGAAACGTGCCCACGCCGGGGCCAGGGCCACGTCCACGTGGCCTGCTCTGTCCTGGTGTGGTTGGTGTAGTAGCAGCTGCACTGCTGCTGCTACCAGCACTGTGTGGGTGGGCATGGGAGGTGGCACGCACACGCCGACCTGCAGCAGGTGGTGTTGCTGGCCCACGCCCACGTGCCCTATGCCTCACCCCTACCTGGTGTTCCTGCACGGACAGCCCACGCTCAAGGATGGCCATGCCTCGGTCGAGGATACCAGCCATCTCACCCAATCTCCTATCCAGAACATCGGCAAGATGCTGTTGGGCATTCGCCAATGCCTGGATGTTGTCATTCAAGGAACGGATTGCAGACCTCTGCAGCCTCTGCCCTTCCTGGTTCTGCCGTTCGGCACGTGCCTGCGCCGCCATTACAGTCTGGAACATGCGTCTGGTTATACCAGCTGCTGCACCCTGTACGCCAGGTGTATGTCTAGCGGTGCTCCCCCTACGAGCAGCACCTGCCACATGCCTGCGTGGCACTGCACCAGTCATTACACTGGCAACATGGTGTGTACCCACACCTTCTGCAGCCACCACACATTCCTGCTCGGTGCCAACAGACGCTGACTGACCGTCATCTATGGGCAACGGTGTTGGGGTATGTGTCGGCATCTGAACTGTGTGCAGGGATGAAGGGGACGTACGTGTGATGTTCTCCAATGGCACAGTCTCTGCCTGTGACGACCCTGCCTGTGCCTCATGCACATGGTCATCACCACTAGTATCTGTGGGGACACTAGCATCAGATGGACCGCAGGAGGGGAACTCACCTACAGCACCTGTCAATACAAAGACATACCATCGGTTACAATACAGACACACACACACACACACACACACACACACACACACACACACACACACACACACACACATCATGCATGTGATAATGCAGGTGGCATGCAGCATTCACACACCACAGACCAGTGAATGTAGACCAGACATTCATAGTGGCAGTATGCACACTGCCCTGGTGGGAACAGTACAACAGGCAGGTGTCTTTTAGTAGACATGCAGTACACACATTCATGGTAGTTTGCATGCATCACCGTGATACACCGTGTGGCCACGGGCGAGTTGACAGTACACATGGCTGCCGACACTATGTCATGTACACCGCAAACATGTGTGGTATCATGTGGACATGTGACGATGGTGTCCCACCGCATGCACCACATCACAACGGCTGTCACGGTGCAGTGTTATGTGTACAGTCTACAGATACAATGTATGGGTAACAGGGATGTCTGTGCAGGTGCGGTTGGTGTGAGCTGTGTACATAGCTGTACAGTGTGGAGTGCGGGCACTGTGCCACTGCACAGTAGCAAGACACAGTTATGTTTCTGTGCGATGCGTGACCTGGACGCGTTACATTGCCATGTCTGTAAGTCAGTTCAGCTGCTCAGCAGCACGTATATGGTGGACATTGGAGGCACCTGTAGTAGCTGTGGAGAGGCATTCCATGTCACTGGTGTACTACATCGGATGTCCAGGGGGTCCACTACAGTGATGAGCCCACTATGTGTGTACAGGGTGCAACGGTGACTACCCACTGTGGATGTACTGTGTGGCAACATGCCTGTAGGTATCGACCATGGCCTTGTCTGTCTGGGTCATTGACAATTGTGTGTGGTGGACAACGTGCACACGGCCCTGTGGTGGCCCATGTGACATACAACCATACTAGTGTAAGGTGTCACATTCCCTACAGATATGCAGACAGTGTGGATGTCTGCTATATAGGTCATGTCATGGTGTGAAAATGTTGCAGCCAGACATCCACGTGCATGGGACATGGCATGTGCCATGTCACAACGTGTGCACCCGATGCAGGGGCATAGCTCACATTGGTAACACCTGTGCTCTGGCAAGATCACAGCTCACTATGTGGTACTGTGTGCATACTGCAGAGGCATACCGATGCATACTACACATGCAGCCATTGTGGAACACCTACACCATTGTATGCATAGCTGAATGCACGTAACACACCAATAGGTCGTGGTGGTGTCATGCCACTCTACGCTAACGGTTGTATCTACTGTACATGGGTGGTGTGTGTGTCGGGTGGTGCAACCTGTATACCGTGACTGGGGCACACACAGGTGTGCATGTCATGCCTGGACACATGTGGAATATCAATACACCATATCATGCCTTTGACTAGCAACAGACTTACCTGCAACAGACCCTTGTGTTTGCGACACGCCAGACGTACCTGTAAAGGGATGACACAAAGGTATACACATTATCCATTACTATCGCCACGGTCAGCACTGTGCATGTCACATCATGCATCTGTGAGTTAGCATGTGCTATGCACATGTCTGCTAACACAACATAGCATACTGTAGTATGCATCTTGTGTGGCCATATACCTGGCATGTATTGCTATATTATGTGTTGTAGTATGACACCCACCCCACGTCACTCATCATACAAACATGCAACACTGACTTACCATGCAGCTCCAAGCTCATAGTTCGGGAGACACCCACCTCCACGATGGACGCATGGGTTTCTGCGTGTTGTTCCGTGGGTGTCCCCAGACTGGCCAGGAGCTCCTCCGTGGCTGTGAGTGGGGCTGGGTTGGTGGCCCACCACCTGTCCCACGTTGTTGTCTGGCGATTGCAGCGGCACGCTGTCTTGCATGCCGGATCAGGTCTGTGCAGTGCCTGCGGATCTGCTGATAAGTGCGGTTGTATCCGCCCAGGCTGTTCACCCTCCTGCACATCTCCTCCCACATCTCCTGTCGTTCCTGTGCCTGCTGTGGCACATGACTGAATAAGAGGTCATGATTAGTATGGAGGTATGGGATGATCACCTCCTCCTCCTGTCGACTGAAAGCGGGAAGCCAGGAACGTGGCATTATCTGTAAGACATAATGATGGTGGCAGGTCACATTTACACTGCTGTGCTGGCATACTGTTGGAAATACATTGCTATGACAAGTACGACATCTGCACAGTAATCTGTGAAAGGCATCGTGGCAGTGACACAGCTGATGTGTTGGCTTCACACCATTGAGCAGTGGGTGTCACATCATATCTGTGTGCCACCCCATCACACTGTACACGCACCATGTAGATGTTAGCCTGCTGTGGACATGTGTACCTGGCTGCACCTGTGTCCATATCACTTGGCATAGGTCCCCATGTGACGTCGGTGCTACTGTTCACCTGGACGCTGTGTATATGTCAGTACACATCACGTCTGTAGCCATTGTGAACGTCAGCAGTGGCACTGTACACATACACATGGACACCTGCACATGCATGTGTTGTGCCATGTACATCCACACAGCACTGTACGGGTGTTGGACAACTTGCCACAGCTCACCTGTGTTGCACATGTGATAGACATAGGGCAATGTGTAACCATGACACATTAGCAGGAAAGGCCATGCATAGCATGTACACACACACATTGTCCAGAGCATCACACAGCACCTGTAACACCACAGGGTGCATCACCGCCACATTACTGCTGTGTATGGTTGATAGTGAGAGTGCCTTTTGTCCATTGCACCATGTAGGACTGTGATAGCTCATGCAGCCTTGCTGGGCAGGTCTGCATGGTATGGCAGGGTATGCCACATACATGGCACTGGGTTGTGATCCACCTGGGGTTGATGATATTGGCAGGGTGGCTGTCCATTCCATATGTCATTGCTATGTGTATATGGACATTCAACATGTCTATCACCATGGTGTGGACACTGGCCTCAAGCGAGGTATGCTGCACGCTGCTTGCTGAGGGTGTGTCTGGTGCATGCAGGTATCAGACATCCATGCATACACTGTAACCCTGGCAGGTGCTATGTGCTGGGATATTGATCAACACAGTGCTGTATGTGGACACACACCGCTATCCCGTGCACATGGATGGTTGCCTGCACTGATGTGGGTACCACATATGTGTACATCCAGTGCCTGCTGCCACCCCCATGTCTGCTGCTGCACTACACACCGCCATCCCTCCCTCTGTGAATGTGGTGTTGGGCACAGCATAGGTATCCATGTATGGGGACAGGGATGTTCACATAGCAGGGTCACTGATGGTATCGTCGATCTGACCATACACGTATGACGCACCCTCACACATACAACCCATTCATATTGTTGTTCACAACGGTGACACAGCTATATTGCTATGCCGGAGACATTCACAGCCATACATACACAGATGCATGCACATCCATCTGTGGCATGGCCTGGACTATTGGTGTGGTTCAGCACATAACATGTTTGACTGCAGCTGGCGCAGACCTACTGTGCACATGTCTACACGGTAAGCCTGTTCTACAGTAGGCATCTGTGATGTGCTGTGCACATCTCATATCTGCACATTTGGTTGGTGTCCATCGGTCCACGGGCCAGTGGTGGGACACACAGGGATGTTGCTGAACATATATGCATGCAACCCTGTACAGCTGTAACACTAGCCTCTCAGATGCTCATGTGTCGTGGACGTGAACACCGTACACACACATGTGGTTGTGGGCTGCCGTCCATACCTATCTCCTCCTGTGGGTTGCTATCATCCCACACACTCCTTGTATTGTATGTTCAGGCTATGCACCTATGTGGGGCTTGTGGGCATGCAATACGATACTATATGCCTTTGCACCCATCACAGACAATGTCACACAGGTACACCGGCAGCCGTACACGTCACAGCTTGTTGTCAGCACATCACATGTGGTACACACATAACACATCTCCTGTGGGACATGGTCAATTGTACGGGCATGTCCAGTGGTCACATGCCACAGCTACCCCTACATGACGGCTATGCAGGACATGTGTCTGTACAGCTACTGTCACATGTACACGAGCAATGCCCCCCTACCTACATCACATGGTACTACCTGTGGGGTATGTGCGTCTGCATCCATGCTATGGCCATAGATGACAATTGTACATCAATATGTGCAACATACCTCATTGGGGTTGTCATGTGCACATGTTCCACGTGTCAATGCATTGTTTGTGTCTGTTGGGCGGTCATTGTTGTGCATGGTTTACATGGCTGCCATAGCGTACTGTGTGTGATTCCAGGTACTTCATTGGGCTACCAGCATTGTACATTTCCACAGCACATTCCGGCCATCATGTAGCCATCTTAGATGACAGTGGGAGGTGTTCCGCCATGTGCACATATGTCACACAGTACGAGGGTGACTGACACACATTGTCAGGACTGGGTTCTGACTGCTGTGGATGTGTGTAATGGTGTTGACAACCATGACTGCGCCAGATGGTGTCATCTGGATGTGTAACATTCACAACACACACCTACATTCACATAGCAGCACATCGTCCACGACAATGGACATTCCTGCATGGACACTGTGTGCGGTATGTCTGTATGACCACTGCATATATCAGTGGTAGCCACCAGCATGGCTGCCTACAACAGCGGTGTGTATCCTGTGCAAACATGGGTTACACCTGTCACAACACACCTGTGTCAGATGGCCCTGTAGTGGGTGACAGTGCAGTTCCATACATCATGTAACAGTATACATCGTGCACCAGTATATTGCAGACATGTGAACGGCTGTGCTACTCGACATATGCACACATGACACATCACCTGGTACACCGTGTCTGCCTTGCCACCTGCTATTGTGACCACCCTGTGATGACATTGTACGGCCCACATGGACTGGGACATGTGATGGCTCAATGGTGAATTAACCCTCCGGTGTGTGTCTAGCCAGGTGTCCAGTAGCCAGTGGTCTGCACGCAGGGATACTGTACATTGGCCTACTCTGTCACTGGGACTGTTGACTATGGTCATACTGTACTTATGCAGGCATGTGGTGTTTGTCCAGTCTGATAGTCGTGTTCATCCACACTACCGTGGCACACATGACCTGTGGACATCTGCCTAAGGTGTGCAGCCCACATGTACATCTTCACATGCTATGCTGCCTGTGCAGCAGTGTCACATATCTGTCTCCAGCAGGGCTGTCACAGGTAGGCACAGCATGCAGTGATGTGTGACAATGCTTACACCCTCCACTGTGCTGTACACAAGCACTGCACACACAGTACGGCACGCATGTCATTTATCTGCAGTGCCTGGGACCTGCCTCCATGCCCTACACGGCACACCTGCCAGTCCAGATTGTACACAGATCATACCTCCCAGGCACATACCTGGACTGCAACACACACGGGTGGGTGGTTCCCACACCACACAGTGATTTACACACATACTGTATATTCCCGAGACACATTGCATCATAGGTAATCCATGTTCAGATACCCATGTTCGTGACCGCTACGCACATTGTGACACGCAACGGTGGATACACTGTACACCACAGGTTACATGCTGGCCGTGTTGGCATACTGTACATTGCACCTAGGACAGTTGCTACTGCTATGTATTGACAGCAACACGCACTTCCCTAGTATGGACTCCCATGTACCCACACATGCTTGGCCATGCAGTAGGCATAGCTGGGTGACACATTACACGACGCATACCATACCTACACTACCCTCGGCATGCACCAAACCTCCATGTGTCTGTGTGCTATGCCTACACACATCCCCCCTCTGTTTGCTGAACATCCATGCTTCTCAGCCCTGCTAGCCACACCCTAGACACACGACCATCGCAGCATGCATGGTACATACGCTCTACAGCCGGTACTACCGACATCCACTGACAGAGGTAGTTGATGGCATGGCACCCCGTACGATGGACAGTCTACATGACTATGCCGACACATATCACAGTGCACTTCCGCTACATTTACGCACTGGTAGGGACCATGCTATTCCACACAGAGACATGGTGGTACTGGCCTTTTCACAGATGCCACAGTGGTATTCCTGTTCCATGCACACGTGCTGTATGGGCACATGTGCAGGCTGTTGCACGGTAGTTATGTTCACATGTGTGTGGTGTGTCACCTGACAGTCATGGTGTGTCCTCATGGTGCATCACATACTCCACAGCTAGCTACCTACACATGACTGCCATACATTGCAGTGTGGGCCCTCACGCAGTGTGCTGGTATGTCTCTGCTGTTTGGCTACATCCACATTCAATGCAGCATACAACACTCATGCAGGCATTGCCGACACAGATGTTGCTGGCATCATGCCTGCCAATGGGGTACCTACCAACAATACACACTCTCACTCACTACAGGGTTCCAATCCATGGCTGGACATTGTATTAACCCTGTGGACACATACATAGTACTGCCATGCACACGTTATGTCCGAGAACACGGTCCCAATGTCACCTCCGTTCTCCGTAGTTGTTGTATCCCGCCAACCTGGCTGTTACATGTCTCTGCAGCAGCACACTGCATTGACTGCTAGCCCATTCATGTACGTTGTGTACCCTGACCACCACACTACCACATCTATCACACTACACATGGGTGGTACTGCATTGCACGTATGGGGCTGCATTTGTACACCCATGACTGGGCCATTCAGTATGGCACTGGGCCACATCCTCACATACATGCTTCACACACTCATTGACGACCTCCATGCCTTTACTGGCACCCTTGTTGGGCTTCTGTGCGCCACAGCACACCACATCCACATGCTGGCCACCTGTCATACCATTGCATGGGTGGTTGGTGTGGTACAGAGGGTATCAACTCAGACATTATCCGCTCTTTGCCCTTCAGCGCCATTCCACTTTATGGTATTGCCAATGTACACATCCAGCATCACATCGCACCCTATGTCTCAGGATGTTACGCCATGTGCCTCCTGTACAGGTCACACAGTGGTGCAGGCATATCATGCTAACTACAACGAGTCAGGTACGTGTGACATTGCACAGTCATCAGTCATGTGGCCCCTCATGCTCACTATTTGCTTACATACACTACATGCTGTCACAGAGTATTGTCCATGCCTACATATACCACATCTACATACCTGGCAGCATTCTAGCTCATCCTACTCATATTGCTAACAACCATACAGGTGTCAGTGTGGCAGATATATCATGTAGATATCATTGCATCAGTTACATCACACATAGTGCATACACATCACCTTTGCATAGTGACAGTCATGCAGTGTGTATCACATGGATACTGTCCCTATACATGCATATCACATTGTACATGGTTGCTGTACACACACATGCCCCACATGGTGCTGTGGTTGCCATATACCACTATGGCGTGGGTACACATGTGCAGGGCCGCGCATTTCTGGACCGTATGTCTAGCTGATACATTGGGTGCCCTTGTACCTATGCCATACACACATGTACACGCGGGCAGTGTTACAATAACACATAGGTGGTGTACCTTACACAATGGATACAACTTTACATGTCTCAGTATAGTCATGCCGTGATGTCTACCCGGCTCAGACAGTTTACATATGCAAATGACAGTCATGAAACACATCTGTACTCACCTGCATACCACTAACACAGGGGTGTCATCTACTCTGCCATGGGCCATGTTCTCCGCATTACTGATGCATGTAGTACTCCTACATGGCGTTTGCAGTGGGCAGGGTGGGAGGAGCACTCCTGCATGTGTGCACACATGCCACATTGCTCAGCCTGGGCGTCTGTGTGACCTCCACAGACTGGACACACACCGTGCTGTGGGACATAGGTCCTGTGCACATCCCACAGGGACACACTGTGTCACTAGTCATGTGATAGCTCCCTTGCTGGTAGGGTGACACAGACCCATGGTACCACCACAGCGGAAGTACTGTATAGACATACAGTTGACATCCACCTCTGCCGTTCAGTGGACACTACCATGCCAGGGGTGACACTACTGTGTACATTGCACATGTGTTTACACACGGCCCTGCCAGACATCATTGTTGCACACATTGCACCTGCTACGAACGTTTGGACATGGTTACTTGCTGTTCCCTCCATTTCGGGTACCTATTCTGCTACTACTCTGTCCCATATGTGCAGGCCATACATATCCTGTTTATGTACATAACATTAGGCCATCCCTCCATCATGCATGCTATGCCTGTGATACTGTCTATGATTTCTGAACATATCCATCATGACAGCTTTGCATTACACATAATTGACATAGTCACCCCTACTGCGAGGGATACGTGCACGTCGCACATTCCGTATGACATCGACGGTATATGCCCATGCACATGTGTGCTGTGACACTATACATACATGTCCTATCCCCTGCTGTGGCACTTCATTGTTCGATATCCACTGACAGCATCAGCGTGGGTGGTGGCATTGTTCTGTGTTTGGAATCCCTATGGCGAACCTTGGGTTATCACGGCCGTGTACATGTTGTCCCACTGCTGTGCACACGTTGTCCACAGTCGTTGGTATGCTCCGTGGCTTAGCATTACATAACCACCTTTCACCACTCTCTGCCTGATGGACAGGTATCTTTACTTACACACATCGTTCACATACAGTGCAGATTACTCATACGTATCATGCGTTACACACCAGTACATCTCGTGGGTTCGACATACCTTTCCGGCCTTTGCTTCTGTATTCGTCAATATTCTCCTCTAACTCCTTGCTTTCAATGCAGTTTGTGTTCGGTATGAACATACGGTTTGAATATCCAGGGAGTCTTCCTTTTATTCGTCGTCACCTGAGGCATGTGGGTTCATCACGCCAATAGCTGTTCCTCGGTGTGTAGTTATGCGCATATCACTGGTGATCCTCCTCCATTCATACGTTACCCGCGAAACTAGGCCATGGTTCATTCCTCGTGTGGCCGTTGGTTATTTGCACTACCTTCGTGGGGATGGTATGTATTGTATCATGTTTGTGTGACTGCATACGCTATGTGTGGTGTCAGGTACATTACGCTGTGGTGTTAGCCGTGGATTGTGTGTGTTGGGTATGGTATTCTGTTCGACATGTGGGTGTCCGTGTCCTGGCGGTGTCTGTCGATGGCGTTGTGCATTCAGATGTGTAACATAGCTGTTATATTCCTGTACACAACGGATGCAAGGATGCATCGGCTGCTGCTAGTGTTACCCACGCGGCTTGTTGCGGGTATGCCGCTGTCATTGACTGCCTGTATGATTCTGCTACGGTTTTGGCTGTTATCCCTTTGATATGTGCGATGGGGTATATCTGCGGATGTGGGTGACAGGTGCGGGTGTGGGTCTTGCATTTATACATACAAGATATGCTTGTGTGTGTGCTCCATCCCTGCTTGGGGAGCTGCAGGTTACCTGTCTGTTGTTCTGGGAATGTTTGTTTTGTTGATGTCGTGTGGTGTCGGTATCGCCTGCATGTGTGCTTCCTGCACGTATTCCTCCTTCACATCGGTTATATATCTGCGGATGTTCGTCCGTGCCTACTATCCATTGGCATTTTGTCACTGATAGTTACGGTGATTGTGGTCCTGTACTTGGGACGGCCTGTATGCTACCGGTAGCCTCCTATTCGTGTGGCGCTTGCTTACTTAACGGTCGTGGAACACACAGCGGTATTTACGGGACCGTAAGTGTCCACGATCGGTGCCGGGATAGCACATTCGTATTTTCGCCATACATGCCTGATGCTGTGTAACGTTGCCGACCTATCGTGTTGAGTCTACCATATGGCCGCCATACATACGGTCATGGTTTGTACATGCGTCCTTTGCATCTCCTGTTGGCTATGGTCCTGTGGTACATTCTGGGACATTTCCGCTTTGCATCATTTTACGTCGCCACGCGCCTAGCCACTGAGGAGATGTCAGTACTACTTTGTGGGTACTGCTGTACATACGCCTATGGTTCCTGTACTGTATGCCTACGCATGTTATTACACTCCGCCTGTGACATGTCACCTACATACACATTTTACAGTGGCACACATTACACACACACAGCGGAACACACGACAACCTCACCTCACACATACACATATTGCCGCCATAGCTCTCAACCTTCCATTTCCAAAATGAGGAACACACACATTCATAATGTGAAACAAATGGGCAAACTGTGGAACACATACCACTGTCTTACTAACAACTTCAGCTAAGAAGGTCATAGGATGGTTAAAATATGCTGATTTACTTACAAAGAAGAACCTTTAATGAATTACTATGATTAATTTCTATTTACCAGGATTTCATTTAAATACATTCCTAACAATGAATGTGTGACAGACTATTTCAATGTGGAACTTTGAGGAACTGCGAGGAACATGAACTGTTTTAGACCCCAAATGAGGTACGTTCCTCATAATGGCGTACACTGGACAGGTATGTTTGCCGCTTCGCAACGACGGTTGCACACAGTACCTACGTTGGCGCATCGCGGTGTGTACCTCCGCACTCATATCCTATGGATGTGACACGCACATATCCGTTACTGTACCGTGGCCTGGCGATCATCCCGACCAGCGGATATGTATTGATGCAGGTTGACATTTCCATGGCTGGCGTTCCTGCTCTGCCCACCCTCCCGGATGATCGGGTTGTCGTTCACTATGTTTACTATGTGGAGATTTCGCGTCTTACTTATCTGTAAACTTGCATCCCTGGGTTCCATATTAACCTGTTGTACTTTATATCTGTGTATGTGTACATATATTTCTACGTGTGTACTGATATCTATTTCCGTATCTGTGTATGCACATAAGTACATATGTAGTCGACTTGCGGCGACAGTGGCAGCATACGGCTATGCCGTCTGCTGTAGAACCGGCGTGCGGTTGAGGTGTTGGCGTTCCATGCTCTGCTGGCTATTGGGTGTGCAGTGTTTGGGTGGTGCCTTTGTTGGAGTCACACATAGGTCCGCCCATACGGTACACATTACGGGCGGACATGTTTGTGTGGCGTCCATTTCACTGTGTGTGCAGGTAAGGAGGTGTCAGTCCATGGGGCCTACGCTGTCAAAGTATGTGCTATGCGTTCCCTCTTTGCCAGGGCGTAGGCATATTGGGTACGCCTACGTCTACCTACTGGGGCTGGCACAGTGTGTTCATGGCGCTGAACGCCCTGTGCCTGTGCTTGCCTTGGCAGTTGTGGCGGGCTTGGTGGCCCTAGACCATTATGTCCCTGCAGCAGCTGTTTCCGCAGAATCATATTGTGTAGCATACAACATACTATGAATATGTGGGCACATGTGCCTGGAGAGTACTGCAAGGCTCCACGGATGTATCCAAGCACCGGAACCGTGATTTCAACATCCCAAACACACGCTCTATGATTATTCTGGTTTGTGCGTGTGCCTCATTATGGCATTCTTGCATGTGTGTGTGTGCATTTCTGATGGGTGTCATCATCCACGGCTCCAGTGCATAGCCAGCATCCCCACAAGGTGACCTTGTGTGATGTCCCCTGGCGAATACCTGATACAGCTGTGAGGCATGCCAGATATGGGAGTCGTGGTAGCTTCCAGGGCTGCCAGCACACACATCCATGATAATGCCCTGCGCATTGCACACGACCTGGCAATTGATGGAGGGGTATCCCTTGCGGTTTATGTAGCGTCTACCCTGCTCCCGGGCGGTGACTTGATTTCTATGTGCGTACAGTCTATCGCACCCAGTACCTCCGGGTATTGTGCCACACGGTGGAAGTGGCGCATATTGCTAGACAACTCCTCCTGAGATCTGGGGAAGTTTATATACTCATGGGCATGTCGTAACATGGCATCCAGGAACTGGTGTAGTACCCTGGATGCTGATGCCTGTGAGATACCCATTATATCCCGGTTGGCCTTTGAAAGGTACCTGTAGCCAGTATTCGCAAGCTCACACATACCTTTGTGTCCACTGGGATGGGCTCCCCTCTGTTGTCTCTTGTTCTCAGGCGTGGCTGGCACAGCTCCACTATTTGCTGTAACGTGTCCCTGTCCACCCTGTAGTGCTCTACTATCTCCAGGTCTTGCAGCCCCTGGTAGGTCACCCTTGGTCTGAACACTCTCCTTCTCCTATGAGGCCTACGGTGGTTGTCGGCACCCTCCTCCGCAACTCCGTCTGTCTCTGACACATACCTATGCATCACGGCCACGGCACCCAACATATAGATATTAAAAGTTCGCCGTGTGTTTACACCCTACGGTGCGGCATTTGGGAAATCGCGCTGTGTGTTGTGTGCATTCACACTTTATACTGTTGTGCTGTATACCCGGTGATGTCATTGGGTGTGTCTGTGCAGCCGTATCTGTGGATTATCTTCTGTTTTACCGTTGCAACTGCAACGGTATTGCCTTTAGTGTTACATTACAGTTGCCTGCATTGGCTTAGCTTTGCATCTTACATTACTGTTTCTGCACGTTGCACCTACAATTGCCTGCAGTGCATCCTGCAGGCACATGGCATATGATGCATTTTGTCTGCCGCCGCCGTTATGCTACCTCTGTACTTGGCTGTGCTATTTCGGTTCTTTGCTCTTTGCATTTCTACTACATCCCCTACTATCTTTGCATTCCTATGCCTCCCCTTTCCCGTTTGCAGGAGTCTGCATGCAGAGTTGTCAGCTGCCGCCGTTTGCCCTTCCTGGATTGATTGGTGTTGATTGCTCATTACGGCTCCAATTACACTGCTTCCGCATTTCCTCATATTCTCCGCATTACCTTCCTATATCCGTGGTTGTTGACGGGGAGGCCGTCACATGACTGGGTTGGGGAACGTGGTCATCCTCGTGCACATGCATCTATGCGGGCATTATGTACTCTCAGCGCATCTATTTCCTCACACGCCGATCCTGCTGCTGTGATGTGCATTGTACAGCCCATGTTTGCTGGCCTCCAATGTGCTTCCTCCTACAGTGGCACACCTCTCTGCGATTGACATGTATCCCGTGTAGGCCACTCCTCGGTGTACTACCGCTGCGCCGTTTGCTCCATCCTTACACCGGCCCGGTTTTGCGATTCACTATCATCTACCTCATTTGCATGGCATTTACTGCTTATACATGGTTACGAAGCCGAACACTGCCGCCACTCCTTGACAACCCTTGCGCTGGGGTTGAGGCTTTCCATACATACTATGGTGTGTGGTGGCTGTGCATCTGATGTGTATTATACTGCTCTTTTAGGACATTCTCATATTATTTAATTGTTTTGCACCTTCTGTGCACATATCCGGGGTTCTGCTGTGGTTTCTGCGTACATAACAATTATGTCATTATTTACAGTTTGTGCATGTTTTCTTTGGACATTCTCGGTGCCTTTCGCCATTGGCATATTGCACCTGTATGATACCTGACGTTGACAGCCTTCCATTACTCCTTGGTCATGTTTGGCTAAATGTAAACCGTTTTTTTTGGTTTACATTGCCGTGCCTTACGCTTACGCCCAACTTCGTGGATCGCTATTTGCCTTCATTTGCATGGTGCAATACCGCACACAGTGTGATTAGCATACCTACGCCGGGGGCGGCGCAGGTCCGGCGCACACCGGTAGTGCACGTGGGATTGATTCATACCTGAATCGCTCGGTGGCCATATTTGGCTTTATAACGCCGACGCTATGCGGGCGCCTGGCGCAAGGTTCATGAATCCCGGGGATGGAAACAACTGAAAAAATAAAATAAAATGCCATGAAAATAGGAAGTCACTCATACCTCTCAACCATACCTAATTCCTCAGTATTCACTGGTTTTGAGGGCAAAATAATAGGGTGCCACAAATTCCAGAGTGGCCCCCTCAATTCCTGACTTTTTTCGAATTTTTATTTTTTTGCAACTTTAAATTTATGGCTGATGTCACCACACAGGTTCATGTGTGATAACATCAACTTTGTGAGGCAGCCTGCCTATAAGACAACTCTGTCAGAAAGTGGAGAATCTGACTGTTAATTGCAATACCAGGATTACTAGCAGCAGAGCTGTGCACATTACAATTTAAGTTCTGCAGAGTCTGGCAGTCTGCCTAGTGCCTACCTGTGTCCACAGGATGAGAAAATTTACCTCGACCTCCAGGTAAGTAAAAAAGAATGCTAGCCTATAGAAACTGCAGCAAAGGATTCAGAAATGATTCTATGATCCATCTGCTGCAGCCTGCACACTTCTTTTATTTTTAAAAATAGTTTACAGTGCTTTCGAGTAATGTGATTTGTGATGTTTACGTGCTTGCCATAGGTCAGCTGTCCAGATTTTCACAGAATGTCCAGATTTTTGTCTCTTTTGCACATCTAATTTGGGAAGGAAAAATTAAGCAGGTCCCAACTCCCATCCTGCCTATGCATCCCTTTAATTTCATTCGGACAGCAAGCTCTGAATAGTTTACAAATAAACGCTCAATTTTTTTACAGGAGATTTCTCGTCTCCTAGTGACCAGATACCATGCAAATGTAGCAGCTACTCTCACTTTTTTTTTCCTAAGGGTAACTTATTAAGCAGGTCTTTGCACTAACACATTTGGTACACAAGTTTAAAAAAGCAAGAAGAAAAAGTTCTGTTAGAGGGGAAAGTGCAACATTAAGCTTGATGCACATTTTATGTACAGTCAGAAGCAGCCTAAAACATCCCTAATGTATCAGATCATTTTAAATTCAACGAAAGGACTAACAAACTCAAGTGCAAGCAGTATCAAAGGCTTATATATTGCCCTAAATGTAGTTGATTACTTTGGTCTTGAACAGGGCATCTCTTGTGGTGTATGGGAAAAAGAGAAAAAGGGGAGACTTGTCACAAAATGGTTGACTGAAGTCATTTAGAAAGTCAGTGGAAAAGAAACTTAACTGTTGTGAATAGTTTAGATTTGTAACTGCAACACTATTCTGCAGAAGACTATTTTAACAACTAGTTGGGAGTGGGGCATGGCACAGGTTGCTTCCTCAAAAGTGTAGCTGTGTGGAAATAGAATAGTTTGGGTCTGCAGTGATCTGTTTTTGTGAAGCTTATTTACAATATCAGTCTTTGGGCTTACACTGCAGCACGCTAAAATTAAAGTAGGAGTAGCAAATCTACTGGATAATTAGAAACGATGGATTCGTTTCCAAGCAGTAAGTGCTGCTGCTGTAGCACGTGGCAAGAAGAAAGATCTGTAAACAATGTGTCAAGCAGTCCTAAAGTGTGCATTATGTGATCGGACACCCTTTTCTAGTGAGCTGCATTTGATAGAAATTATTTATAGGTTCATAGCTTCATAGGTGTGTACTAGGATAATGGTCCTGGGGCCTTTACAAGCCTAGCCATAGGATTACCCTGGCATCGTCCCACCTGACTTTAGTTCCCAGTGCCTCTGTCAAGTAGAGCCACTGTAGCTATCCCCAGGGTGAATTTTCTATTTCCCATCCACTCATCAAAATTTCTCTTGAAGAGGGTCAGCCAGGTGCTCTGCTTGACATGTATGGAAAGTCTGTTCCATAGCATGGACAGTCTCTGGGTTATGAACCTGTCCCTCCAGTATGTTCTGTTGACTGTGGTAATGAGGTTTAGGTCTCTGGAGTGTGTGGTGTGGAGGGATTGGGATTTCTTTAGATGTAGCATTTCTAACAGAGCTGGGTCTGACATGGCTTTGTAAGTCAAGCAGAGATCGCCTCTAAGTAGGTGATATGAGACAGAGAATAGTTGGAGTTTTTTGAGTCTGTCCATATAGAACAAGTTTTTAAGGCCTAGGATCCTCTTTGTGAGGTACGTTTGTGGCCTCTCCAGTTGTTTCAGGTGTCTAGTGAGGTACATGTCAAATGGGGCATTGTACTCGATGATTGGCCTAATGAGGGAAGAGTAGAGGGAGACAATGACCTCTTTCTTCCTGGATGCAAAACCCTTAGTAATGAGATGTGCCACATAGAAGGACTTTCTGACCACAGTGGCAATGTGGTAATCAAAAGAGAGGTTGCTGTCAACCTGTGCTCCCAGATCTCTTATAATGCGTTCTGTGTTCAGTGGACTGCCATCAATGTGGTAATTCATGGGAACCAGGTTTTTCCCCAAAGAGGATGATGACACATTTTTTGGCATTGAGCTTGAGGCCATGGTTCTGACAGCAGTCGTTGGTCTTAGTGAGGCCATTCTGTACGATGTCAACATCACTTGGGGAGTTAATAATAGCTCCCAACTTGCAATTGTCTGTGAACTTTGTCAGCCGGAGTCCTTCATGTTGGCCTGGACTTCAGAGAAGTAGATACCAAACAGGAGAGGACCCAGGACTGAACCCTGTGAGACTCCACTCATGACTAGTCGGCAGTCTGACTTGGAGTCAGCTACTTTCATCTGGTGGGTTCTGTCTGTGAGCCAGTTTGCAACCCAGCTAGTGATGTAGGGGTTGATGCCTAGCTTAGTGAGTTTTTCTATGATTCCTGAGTGAAGAATGGTATCAAAGGCCTTGGCCAGATCAAGGTAGGCTGTATGAACCACCTTGCCTTAAGTTTTTATGCTGTTAGTGGATGTTATGGTAATAGATTGCTGTTTACTTAGGTAGTGTTTTGGGGTGAAGAGCATCAATTTCGTTTTACTAGGGGTGAAGAGCAGGTTACAATGTTTCAGCCAGGCTTCAGTAGAGAAGAGCAACTTTGGGCAATTTCCTGGAGTTTAAATAATTCTGGGGCTCTACATATTAAAGTTGACTCATCTGCATATTGTACAATATTTGCATTGACTATGGAGGCATGGATCTTATTAATGAAAATATTAAAGAGAAGGGGTCCTAAGATGGAGCCCTGTGGGCCTCCTATTGAGAATTTGTTCCGATTTAGAATTAATATGGCAGTTGAACATCAATGCAGGGCAGTATCGAGGTCTAAGTGAAAGATGTTCTGTTGTATGTATTCTGAAATTAAAAAGCCTTACTAGATAGGGTTTTACATATAGAATTCATGTAAAGTATGTATCAATTGTACATAAGATCTTAAAAATCAACAATAGTAGGAACGAACATGTCATTTTAGTATTTTAGATATTTGGTACTTAAAAAGTACAAAATCCTTTGTAGGTATTTTATGGTATATCAGAACAGTTAGTATTGTTTCTTCTGTATTGTTAGGGTTTGAGTTTTGCATGTGGGTGTGTCTAAATGTGTTTGTGACACTTTTGTAGTCTTTAGAAACTGTAGTTTCTATGAGTACTAGTTTTCAATTTGTTGTCAAGAAGAATTAAATTAACTGATTAGCTAATATTGGTTAATTACCTAACTAATTAACTACTGCTCACTGACTACTTAAGGGCATGTTCTCAATGTTGTTTTTATCTGAAGAAGTCACAGTATTTACTGTGACGAAAAGCACTTCATTTTGGATTAAACTGCTTGTTCTTATGTTTTGTGTTTGGTGCCTTCCTTCCTGCAACCTGTTTTCAGATACCTAATAAGTAATTAAGGAACTATGAGAATGAGAATTGTGAGAGACCTATGGAAGAAAGTGCAGTAGTAAGTGGTTGGCGATATGATCATGTAATATCAAAGGAAAAGGCAAGGAGCATGGTTGAGTTGGAACCAGTTTGCTTGTGCTTCTATGCTAGTTTACGGTATTGGTGAAGTGGAAGGATGGCAGTACTAAGAAGGGGTCTCCAGCCTTGCTTTGTTTCAGAGAGCAGGTTATGTGAATTTAGGTGTAGCATGAACTGAGTGTGAGTGCATTTTTTGAGTATTTTTGATAAAGGGGAGAGGATTGTTATGGGTCTGCAGTTGTTAAAGTCTATAGATGTGCCTCCTTTGGGAAGCAGTATGATGAAAGATTTTTTTCCAGGTGGATGAGACGTGGTTTTCAGATATAGATGTATGTATAGTACGAAGACAGGAAAAGCAGTATCATTACAGTAACATGGGTGGTGCAGTGGTGCAGCGGTTAACGTTGTCGCCTCACAGCAAGAGGTTCTCTGGTTCGATTCTCGGCTGGGGTGTCTTCTGTGTGGAGTTTGCATGTTCTCCCTGCATTTGCGTGGGTTTCCTCTGGGTACTCCGGTTTCCTCCCACATTCTAAAGGCATGTGTCTGGAGCATCTTTCCCCAGGCCTCTGCTAAAAACAGGCTCTGTGGAACCTAGTCGGACTTTTCCAGGCAACAAATGTTAAATAAATAAATAAAAAAAATAAAACTAGCAGCCACATTCAAATAGAGGAGAGTTGGTCAGCAAACAGTTTAAATAGGAGCTGTATGATTGCGGAGGTAGGAACTGGGCTAAAACAGAGGATGGATGAGACAAAGTGTGGGTAGAGAGAGGGTGTTAGAGGTTTTAGAGTTAGTGAGAGACATTACAGTTTGTATGAAGTATTAGTTGAGATGGATGGGAATAGAGGCAATAATGTTGGTGGATGTAGGAGTGGATGGGTAATTTGCACCCCCCCCCGGTGTAACAGTTTATTAATGGAAAACCAGAACAGTTTCACATTAGATTGATGTTTATTTTGGAGGGAGCTATAGTAGTTTCTTTTGGAAAAAACTTTTTTTATGATATTTAGTCATGTTCCTTAGTTCTTTAAATATTTGCTGTGTATTTGGTGTTCTGTTTTTGTGCCGGACTTTCCAGGATTTATCACATCATAGCATCAATACTTTTTGGTTTCTTCTGATAACCATGGTGCTGGGTTGGCTTTTACTCTTTTGGTATGGACCAGGGCAAGACTATTACGGATTTTTGGAATATGTCATTGAAATGTGAGACTGCATTGTTTAGAGGCAGGGATTTCAGTACATTCTAAATATATTGTGCTGTTGTGCTAATATTTGGTTAAACGGTCTCTTCTTGAATTTTGTTGAACTACAGACTTAATTGTAAATGATTTATCCGTCTAGTTTGTTGTAGTATCTGACTGAGTATGTTGGTAAATGGCCACTTAAGCTGTCTGGCAGACAGCTAAGTGTATGTATTTTGTCTGTGTTGTTGATAAGTATCCAGTCCAAGGTAGATTGTCTTCCAGTACTTTTATGTACTCTGAAAGGTTGCTACAATTAGTTGTGTGAAACCGTATAGATTCATAGAATCAGTTGGAGTCTCATTGTTGATGAGCTGTCACTCTATATTTAGGTTACATAGTATTATTGTTTCCTGATGGGTATTGTGAGATATGACCAGCAGACCACACTGCTTCACCAGGGATGGCCTGTGTCTGTCCCCTCTAGGGCTTCGACTACTGGCAAATACATTGTCCACACCATAGTGCTTTTTTAGGCAAGGCCAACCTAATAACCTGTCAATATAACAAAACAAGCAAAGAAAATATGAAGGTGTTACTGATTAGTGCTATGAGGCTAAACAAGAAACTCCACTCTCTACAAGCCCTTCTCACCTGAAGGACATTTACATGTGCATAGTGACTGAGACATGGTTTAAAATAGCAGAGAGCACTATAATGTCTTCTGCATGTTCAGACCAGCTACTGCACCGGAGGGGTAAAAAGGTGGAGGAGTCCCAGTCTACATTCAGAAGAGACTCACTAAGGCTAGTAAAACAACCAGCTGCACTAGAACTTTGTCATCTCCAAATAACCATTAGAAAAGTCCCAGTACCATATATTAGCTAGCTATAAAACTGCCTCTGTGACAAAAGAAAGCCACAATGCCTATCTACAGGAACTCAAATCACTCAGTATTAAACCCAATACCATTTACGTATATGATCTAAACTATCCAAATATAGACTAGGAAACCTACACCACCACTAGAGCACAGGCACAGAGATTCCTGGACTTTGTCAATACAAATGCTGTAGAACAGGTATTCAGAGTACCCAGTAGGGGGAATAACATCTTGGATCTTGTCCTTACCAAAATGGGAGCATCTTGCACCATCCCTTGTGTATCTTCATCACTTGTTAGGTGTGACCATAAAGCAATCTCCTTCGAAGTAAAATTGAAACCAGTGTTCCCTTCCACCCAATGTACCTTTAGAAATTTCTATAAGACAAACTACCTAATCCTAAGAGGTACATTGGCAAGATTCAAATTCCCACCAAATCGAGTTAACTTCACTGAATATGCAGAAATGTACATCACCACGCTATACCAGCATGTAAACAGCTGCAAAAATACAGATGTAACCTGTAGGAACAAGTGCAGGGCAAACCCCAAAAACAAACCCACATAGTAGAATCATAATATCAAGAAGCCTTATAACAAAAGGAAATTAATTTTGATCAAAAGTAAAAAGAGTAATTCCTAGAATGTTAGAGCCCTTGTCACTGAAATAAATAAACAATTCAGGAGCTTGATAAAATCCACGAAAGCCAAGTCTGAGGCTAAAATAGCTACCAAAGCCAAAGTAACAAGTCATTTTTTAGTTACGTTAGTAATCTCAAAAGCACAATGCAGCAATGTGCTAAGCTGATAGTGAACAATGTTACTCACAATGAGGGTGAAGATGTAGCAACCCTACTAGCCAATAAATTCAGCTCTACTCTACCCCTCTCTTCCCTCCATCTGTCCTCAGGGTATACCTGAAACTGGCTCACCTCCAGCAATCAAGCAAGACCAAGTCCTAAAAGTGCTATCAAAAGGTAGAAATACTGCATCAATGGGTCCTGACAATATCCCTGGATGCATGTTAAATATGCATGAGGCACTATTTAGCTGCACCCCTAACAACACAGTTCAATGTCAGATTCCATACAGGCTTTGTACCAAGAGAATGAAAAACAGCTGCAATCATTTCCCTGCATAAGGGAGGACCTTTCACAGACCGAGGCAATTACAGACACATAAGTACGATTAGCCTCATATGCAAAGCCATTGAAAGACTTATCATAAAACTGAATAATCAGGATGTAGGGAATCTTCAAACACTGGACCTATCTCAGTATGGATTCATCAAGGGCAGGTCATGCTTCCTTAACCTGGTGGATTTTTTTGAAAAAGGTCACCAAAGCAAAGGATGAAGGCAAAATGGTACAGACTGCATACTTGACCTGGCAAAGCTTTTGACACAATTCACCAATTAGGCATAGTAGAAAAGCTAAATAAATTGGGAATAAACCCCTGTGTCAGTCACTGGATTGCCAACTGACTCACAGGTAAGATGCAAGAAATTAAAATAGGGGAAGTTACCTTCACAAAGAGACCAGTCACCAATGGAGTCCCCCAGAGTTATGTGCTGAGACCTCTCCTGTTTGGCATCTACTTTTCTGAAGTAAAAACCATTACCAAAGGGATCTTTTGCCAATGACTGCAAGCTAGGCCCAGTCATTTAATCCCCAAATGACTTAACCATCCTGCAAGAAGGTTTGCCCCCATTAATTAACTGGTGCCAAAATCATGGCCTGAAACTAAATACAAAAAATGCATTATTGCATCATTTGGGAAGTCATCTATCCCGGAGAACGACCACATTAACAATACTACCCTAATAGTTGACCCAGTTGTTTGTGATTTGGGAACATATGTGGACAGTGACCTAACTTTTGACCAATATTTGTCTATTGTTGTATTGCTTATAAAAATTAGGATTGTGTCTAGATCTAGGGTTGTCATTGCTCCCCTTTACTCAGCCAGTCATTGAATATAATGCCCCCTTTGGCATGTATCTGTCCAGATGCATGCAACAACTGGGATATTCACAGAGATACCTAACTAAAAGGATATAAGGCCTAAACAACATGACCTACACAGACCGACTCAAACCTTGTCACTATACTTGGTATCCTACAGATTGATAAGAGATGACCTGGCATCCTGTGACCCAATACTGATGGATTTACTGCACATCAGCAAGTCAAATGACATTAAAAATACTTGGTTTAGGGATCTAAACATCTTCCGCAACATCAGCAGAACGGTCTGGAGGCACAAGTATATCTCACAGAGGATACTGCTGCTCTGGAATAAACTTCCCATTCATATAAAACAAAGTTCATATGTGTCCATATTCAAACATAATGTGGATCTATGGATGGGAAACAGAAAATGTACCTCAAGATTGCCTGTACAAATGATCTACAAAGGCAACTCCTAAATGCTTTATCCCATGCATGGGCCCCTAAAATTATATAAGATATGATCCCAGGTATTCTCATTACAGTCAATTTAGAATTATTGACCAAGGAATGGGTAAGACCAATCTCTACCCAAATAGGAAAAGTTAATTTGAGCACAAAAAGGGAAACTGGCTAGGCTAAAATGGCCCACAAGGGCAGCTAGCCTAGAACTTACCCATGAACTTATGACCAGAATTTTTGCATGTTTATGGCATCTCGGAGAATACAGATGTACAGAAGTATTTTATAATTGAACATGGAATGTTTTGCATATTAAAAATAAATTTAAGTTTAAAAAAAAGATAAAATTAAGTTTTGGTAGGGACAACAGGAGGGGAGAACAAAACTGTGCAACATCTTGAATATTTTTGTAAGAATACATTTTTATAGCATGTATGACTTATTTAACTATGTGTTTATAACAAGTAGTGTACATCTGTGTAAATAATGTGAAAATAAGTATAAATGTGTGTAAATAAATACCCCTGGTATTTTTAATAAATGCTGTGCGATCTTTTATATCCATATGAGCTACCACCAGCTCAGGCAGATGGGAACTTAGTTTGACATCTCATTTGAAGGATTATTAGTCTTTTTATGATTAAAATGTCTGCAGAGCTCACAATCATAATGTCTTCTGCTACAAACTATAATCCCAAACCCTTTGGCACCACAAGTCACCAACATTTCCCTATTATTTTGAAGTTCAGACAATGAATTTCTTTTACTAGCATTTGAATTACTAAAAAATTTGAGTTTTTTTCTTTTCTTTTTTTTTTTTACTTCTGATAAAATTCATTAACCACTGACTATTCAAACATGTTAATGATGGGATGGCAGAGAGGTTAAGTGGACATATGAAACTTAAATGCATCAGACTATGTTTTTCACCCTCTAAAGTGAAAAAATATTTCAAATGTAACACTCTATAGATTTTTTAAATTCCAAAACTGAACAAAGCAAATTAATACAAGTATTATGAATAAATGTAAACCTTTATTAAGCAAAGAACAGGCAGAATCATTGAATAATCCAGAAGAGAAGAGGAAATATTCAGAATCAAAATTTCATTAACACCATCTGATATATTCATTACTGGAAACATTGCAGAACTTTCTTTTCTAACATGGCATTTTCTTTGTTTATGTCCTCTAACCTGTAAAAGGAAGGTCTTTATACACAGACACCGACACCCACACACACACACATACACACACACACACACACACACATATCTATATATATATATATATATATATATATATATATATATATATATATATGTATATGTATATGTATGCCTGTATTTTTAAATATATATGTGACAATAGGAGGTACTGCCAGCCATGCCAGGGAGAAGTAGGGCAGTGGATGCATGACTTGTGCCAGCACAGCTAGCTGGAATTTTATAAATAATTCTATGTCATTTTTATATCAAGCTGATTTGTACAGCTGCTTGTGCTGAAAATGTATTTGCAAGCTATGCTTGTGTTAATTATGTTAACATGTATCAACAGTGCACCCTGCTGAAATGAAGAGAAATGTAAGTGTATTATGGTATCTGAACATGTTTTAATAGAGGACACTGGCACAGCAATGGTTAACCAGCTGATGTATTTTAAGAAAAATAATGGAAATAAAAATGAGCTGATAATCACTGAATTGGCACACAACAGTGCTGAGTAGGCCCACAGATGGTAGGTTTTGGAGCAACCATTATCTGTTAGCTTTAGTAAAGAAGGGGAGAAGTGCTGTAAATGTCTCTGGCTCCTAGGCATTGCCATAAAGCTCTAAATGTGTATTGTAGCAGTCTGCTAAACTCCTGTCTCAAACTTCAAAAGGAGATATAGTGGGAGCCTAGAGTCACGTGACCAGATGAGGTCATCCTGCAAGTCATCTTGGATATTATATTTTACAGGGAGTAATTTCAGAATATAGAGTATTCTGTTTGGGGCCTGACTAGAAAGATTGCTCACATATTTCATCTTGCCTTGCCCAAGTAAGTTATTAGGGAACTGTACATTATCTTAGATTCAGCTAGGAATATAATGAAGCTTGGTTTAGAGATTGTTTTTCTTTATTTGTATGAGATTACTCCCTGCAAAATATAATATCCAAGATGAAGTGCAGAATGAGCTCATCTGGTCAACTGACTCTAGGTTCCCACAATATCTCCTTTTGAAGTTTGAGACAGAACTTTAGAAGACTGCTAAAATACACATTTAGACATTTTATGGCAATACCTAGGAGCCAAAGACATTTACAACACTTCCCCCTTCTTTACAAAAGCTAACAGATAATGGCTGCTCCCAGACCTACCGTTTCTGGGCCTACTCAGCACTGTGGTGTACCATTGTATGATTTAACATCTCATTTATATTTCCCTTATTTTTCTTAAAATAAGCCAGCTTTTTAACTATTGCTGTGCCAGTGTCCTCTATTAAAACATACACATTTAATTCAGATACCATAGTACATGTACATTTCTCTTTATTTCAGCAGGGTGCACTGTTGATACATTTTAACACAATTAACACAAGCAGAGCTCACAAATACATTTTCAGCAGAAGCATCTATACGAATCAATTTCATATACAAATGACATATAATTATTTATAACATTCCAGCTAGCTGTGCTGGCACAAGTCATACATCCACTGCCTTACTTCTCCCTGGCATGGCTGTCAGTACCTCCTATCATCACAATATATATATATATATATATATATATATATATATATATATATATATATATATAAATAAAACACATACACATGGGACACTAAAATTGATCTAATGATTATAATATTGACAGTCAAAATATAAAAAAAATCTAAAATACAGTATATTGACAAACTCATTGTTGTAGTAGGAAAGGGTAAATGCCTTTTGCCCACTATTATGTGACCTTAGAGTTGATATATTTAAGGAGCACAGGCTTTTTTGGGTGCACGAGGATTACCCCTGCAAAAATCTCTGTTTTGAAGGCTCTCAGTTTCTGCTGATATTCTGACTGCTGATACTATGATCAGAAGATTCAATTCATATAGTTGATATAATATATATATATATATATATATATATATATATATATATATATATGTGTGTGTGTGTATATATATATATATATATATATATATATATATATATATATATATATATATATATATACATATATACACATATGCATGAACATCATACATTCACACACACACATATTATGTATGAATGCATATATGTGTGTGTGTGTGTGTGTGTGTGTGTGTGTGTGTGTGTGTGTGTGTGTGTGTGTGTGTATATATATATATATATATATATATATATATATATATATATACATATATCTCAGAAAAACAGAGTACCAAATCCACCATGGCATTAATCTTAAACTATATCTGTTTAATAAAATTACATTAAAACTCCATGTGCATGCATAAAATAAACAATGAGCACTTTTGAGTAAAACCTCTTTTTCAGATCTATTAAACATCATGTTCTGAAATTATTTAAACACACTGCTAACCAATCAACTTAAAAATACATATAAGATGTAATACAAAGAAAATCAGTACTGGTCAGACTGAATAGCATGTACCAATGGAAATCAATTCCTGGTATAAAACATAGTTGTGCCCTTACTGGTTACATGAACAAACCTAATCCAATCATTGACTGGATTTAAATATCATTGCCCATTCATTATTAACAGAATTATGATCCAGTTGACAGAAAATTGTACACACCCTCTCGAAGAGGATTTTAGGATTGTCATCATGAACTGCTGAGTCTTAGATCATCATAACTCCATCCAATAGAATAAACTGCAAAAATGGGAAAAATCCCAGCCAAAAACTATTGTCATTACTCGATGCACAGCTCAAATACCTGCAAAAACTTTTTGGTGCCCATCACTCAATCATACTCATTCAAAAGGCAAATACAGTAAAATAGATTTTGATCAAACATAAACAAAAGCAAAAATCAATAATTAAGCCTACGGCTTTTCAGGGCAGGTTTGAGTGGTAGGCAAATGTTTAATGCAGATTACCTATCCAGTGCATTTCTGCAAGCTCAGTCTTGATTATTTTTATGCATTGTCTGTATGCTTCATCAGCTGACTCTTATACATTCATAGGTTCATAGGTGTTTACTAGGCTAATGTCCACAAGGGCCTTTTTAAGCCTAGCCATGCAACCCAAATCACTGGCAAATTCTGATACCCTTGATAAGTGTAAGCAGGGGCTTGGGAGATGAAACCTTTACAAGGTAGAGCCTGGGAGGTGAACCATTTACAGGTTGCCTGTATCCCTTAGGGATCCCATTTACGATGTCAAAAGGGCTGAACACCCTTTGATTGACATGTAAATTGTGAACTACCAAAACTTCAAATGACCAAGTAAGCAATTTTTTTCCCAGGGGAAAAACAATCGCTTGGCCATTATCGGGAATTTGCCCTTTCCTCCACTGTAGTGCGATCTGGGAGTTGGTATATTTAGTTAGGAGGGTGTGGTGAGCACAGCCCTCCACATCGGGGGGTGTTGGGAGTGAAGCCCCTCACTTCATAGGGTTTGATGGTTTGTTTTATTTTTTGTTGGCCAAGTGTTTTTTTTCATTTTACATAATTGTCTTCCCCATATGCCAAAACTACGTTGGCATAACTGTTCACCCAGGGAGTTCCCATGGCAACCCCCATTTCTGCCAATATATCTTATCTTCATATATAAAGATGTTATTCTCCAGTACAATACACAACAGCAAACAGTAAATCAGTCTTCTCCTTAGTATAGACATCTTTATCACATGAAAATTCCCTAACAGCCTGAAACCGGTAAGGGCTCAACTAGGTTTAAATCAAGGAAATGACTTCCATTGGTATATGATATTCAGCCTGACCAATATTGATTTTGTTTTTATTACATCTTATTTTTATTTTCAAAACAGACAGTTGAACGTCCACCATGAACAGAGCACAGATTTCACATAAAAACTTTAATGCAACAACGCCAAGAAAATAGGCAAGCAGGACAAGCGCTTTTGGCCTTAGCCTTCTTCAGATCCTGTTTTCTGGGTCTAAAACTGAATGTTTAAAAACTTGGCTAGACCAATCATGGTCTTTTGAAAACCATTGCATCACTTCCTCATGCAGTAGTTGTCACTCAAAGGACCACTCCATCAGTTTACATCACTTCCTCATAGTAGCTGTGAAGCATCCCCCATAGTAGCTGTCACTCAAATGAGCACTCCCTTATTTTGGGCCAGTGGTATTGAAGCTATTGCTATTTCCTCCCATTTAGACCACATTCTATTAGAATTGGTTTCAAAGGTACCATTCCATTCAAGCCTGGAGGGTAATCTGCCCTTAGGTCGATTATCCATTTGAGTTCTTCTACCTCCATTCTATTCTGTAAGTCACCTCCTCTCGATGTTCCTTTTACAGTAGAGATGAGCATAAACTTGAACGGGTGGGTGTTACTAAGCTTCACATGTGAATAGAGGGCATTTGTTTCTACTTTATTCATTATATCAGACAAATGCCGTAGGATACACTCTTTTAGCATTCTGTTTGTTTTGTCTATATAATAGGCTGAGCAAAGAGAGCATGTAGCGATATAAATCACATTTTTGAAGGTACAAGTGGCCCAACTTTGTAAACTATAACATTCTCATTCAAAACACTTTCCATTTTTTTCTTTTCCCTTTTGAGGCAGGAAAAAGAAAAAAAGGAAAGTGTTTTGAATGAGGATGCTAGTTCTATAGTAATAAATATCTCTGATAGTCAACTAATGAAAAACCAAATGAGTATTCTTGAGAGAGGTTTGAATTTCATACCATCTATCCAGTCTCGTTTGAATGAACTTGTAACAGATCTCAAATGCTTTGGAAGGAATATTACTTTAAAACATATATTTGGCAATGAGAGATTGAAAACATCAAGCTAAAGGAAACAATATAAAAAAAAACTAATATGTTTATGCCACTCAGCCACCCTACAGTAGACAATGTTTATACGCTTATGTGAGAATGAAATAGCTGCTCAGAGAAAAGAAGAAACACCCAACATTTCTAGAATTTAAGTCATGGTGAATGTCTTGCATTGGATGAACTACAGAAAAGGACAGATATAATAATAAAACCAGCAGACAAAGGTATTGTGCTGGTGGTGATAAATGTGTATGATTATATCAGGAAAATGGAAGAAATGTTGAGTGACAGGAATACCTATGTTGTGATCAGCAAAAAGGATGTAGATAAACTGGTGCTAAATGTACAATATACACTATATGAGACATTGAGCAGGTGTATCAACAAAGAGCTATATGATTTTTTTTAAATAGCTCTCCTCACTGTACCTGTCATAAGTGGATTACCAAAGATCCATAAAGATTGCTTTGATCTGCCCATGCGCCCTATACTGGCAGGTAAAGGGTGGATAACTGAGCCACTTTCCATCTATCTAGAAGTTGAGCTTAAAAAATTGTTACCTGCAGCAAAGACAGTCTTAAAACACTCAGCACAATTCTTAAGCCAACTGTTTGACATAATGGAAATGAAAGAGTCTTATGAAGGGCTCTTATTGGTCACAATGGATGTGAACAGTTTATTTACATGTATTCCGAATGAGTATGGAATAGAGGCCATAAGAGACTACGCTGATCATGAACTGGTGGATGTTGATCTTTTATGTAGCCTTTTAGAGCTAGTGCTAGAAAACAATGTTTTCATATATGGAAATAAACACTACTGGCAGAAAGGGAGGTAGCCATGGGCACCTCCTGTGCAAACACCAATGCGAACCTTGTTTTAGCACAATGGGAAGAGCAATGGTTTGCAGATGAAAGAAACTGATGGAAAGGCCAAATGTTATTCTACAATAGATTTGTGGATGATGTTTTTCTTCTGTGGGAAGGGAACAAAGCTACGCTAAGTGAGTTTGTCAATTTCTTACTGAGTACGACCATATTTATGAAATGTGATGTTATGTCCTCTGATAAAGAGATTGAGTACTTAGATAAGAAGGTATATATGAGTTCCACAGGAACTGATACTGCATTGTACAGAAAACCTATGTGGCCCAACCATATGTTGCATTCCACCAGCATGCATCCCAGTCATATTTTCAGGAACATAGTGGATAATCAAGCAGTACGTATATCGAAGTTATGTACCAAAGAGGAAACCTTCCTTAAGGAACATAAGGAACTATTAAAAAACTTCAAGGCAAGAGGTTATACTGAAAAAGCCATTAGGATAAATGCTATGAAAACAAGTGAGTTGAGATCTACTAAAGGGAGACCCTACTATTCCAAGCATCAAGATTATGAGCAAACAAGTTCAGCAGTACCCACTACAAATAAAGTAAGATGCACTCTAACTTATAGTACTGACAACAAGATGATATGTGATGTCGTTAAAAAGTATTGGCCAGTATTGACATCTGATGCCAAAATAAAATAAATTGTTGGTGAAAACCCCAGCTTTGCTTTCAGAAATAAGAAAAACTTAAAGAGCCTGCTATGCCATAAGGTTGGCATTAATAAAGATGCAAATAATATTGCATATACATGTAGAGGCACTTGGAAATGTGGCTGCTGTAAGGCTTGTCATTTGATTAATACAAGTAATGTTTTCAAACATCTGAAAACAGGAAAATGCTATAGTTTACAAAGTTGGGCTACTTGTACCACCAAAAATGTGATTTATATTGCTACATGCTCTCTTTGCTCAGCCTATTATATAGGCAAAACAAACAGAATGCTAAAAGAGCGTATCCTACCATATTTATCTAATATAAAGAATAAAGTAAAAACAAATGCCCTCTATTCACATGTGAGGCTTAATAACACCCACTCATTCAATTTTATGCTCATCTCTACTATAAAAGGAACATCGAGAGGAGGTGACTTGCAGAATAGAATGGAGGTAGAAGAACTCAAATGGATAATAGATCTACGGGCAGATCGCCCTCCAGGCTTGAATGTAATGTTACCGTTGAAACCAATTCTGAAAGAACGTGGTCTAAATGGGAGGAGATAGCAGCAGCTTCAATAACATTGGCCCAAAATAAGGGACTGCTCATCTGAGTGGCAGCTACTATGGGGAATGCTTCATAGCTACTATGAGGAAGTGATGTAAACTGAAGGAGTGGTCCTTTGAGTGACAACTACTGCATGAAGAAGTGATGCAATGGTTTTCAAAAGACCGTGATTGGTCTATCCAAGTTCATAAACATCCAGTTTTAGCCCAGAAAACAGGATCTGAAGAAGGCTAAAGCTGAAAGCGCTTGTCCTGCTTGCCTATTTTATTGGCGCTGTTGCATTAAAGTTTTTATGTGAAATCTGTGCTCTGTTCATGGTGGTATGTTCAACTGTCTGTTTTTAAAGTTGTTTTGGATTTTGAGTACCTTCGGTGGTGTGACTTTCTTTTTCCTGAAGTATTTTTATTTTCAAGTTGATTGGTTAACAGTATGTTTAAATAATTTTACAACTTGAGGTTTAGTAGAGATTATGCATGCACATGGAGTTTTAATGTAATTTTATTAAAGTGACATAGTGTATGATTAACACCATGGTGGATTTGATACTCTGTTTTTTGGATATTTTACATGTCTCAGTAGCAACTATTGGTGGCCATGATTCTGCTCTATTTTTATTTATATATAAATAAATATAAACATACATATATGTATGTACACACACATATTTAAATATATATATATATATATATATACACACACACATAGAAGCAGTTCACTTTGCCGCATGTTCATTTGCTTGATAAAGGGATATTAAATGTATTGCGAAGTCTATATATATACATATATATATATATATATATATATATATATATATATATATATGGTTCTAGTGCTCTACATCGAAAGAACACTTCTTCAAAATAGAGCAGGAGACCAACACTTCAGCGAAAGTTCATTTCAACGAAAGTGCACTTTCTCTGAAGTCTAGTTCCCCGGGCGACCCAAACAAAAACAAACACTAAAACATGTTTTTGTAGGGGAGCAAGCCCCCTGCACCCCCCTATTTAAATATACCAACTCTGAGATCACACTACAGTGGGGAAAAGGGAATATTCCCATTCCACACTGTAGTGTGACTGCCGAAGTCAATGTTCGAAGTTTCACTACTTCGAACAAGTGGACTCGGTGAAGTGGGTTAGAAGAAGTGAAACTTTGAACATCTGCACAGATCCCATATATATATATATATATATATATATATATATATATATATATATATATATATATATATATTTGTTTCATACATTATTCAGTTAATAGTGTGTTTTATTTCTAAACTGTATTTTTAATGTTTTTTCTTGATGGTGTAGACTTGTATTATTTGTTGGCTTTATTAATGATATCCAGTCCTGATGAAGTCTTGTGCTCTTAAATGTGTAAGAATAAAGTGTTTTATTTTCTGTACTGGTCCATTGTCTCCATCCACAAGTGTCTTGTTATCTATCAAAATCAGTAAAGACCACCAAACTCAGTAGTAAAATAGTCCCAAAGAGCACATCTGTGGTAAAAGACACACCTTCAGTGTCATTTGGATAATTATCATTCAGGCTTGAGAACTTAACCTGTAAAAGAGGTGTATTCTTTAGGGCTTCTGGAGCATCACATGTCAAGTGTTCTTTGTTGCTGACTTTGCTGGTCACATTAAGCCAGATTAAGAAATCTTGTATGTTCTTGTCACAAATCCACAGATTCTTGCCCAGACTGATGGACAGGTCTTGCTGACTGCTGAACTGAATCAGGGTTTCAGTCTTCATATTTTTCAATGAATTCTCACTTAAATCAAGTCTTTCTAGGCTAAGTTTTGAAAGAGTATCTATATGGAACCACAAGAGTGTATTGTTCCTTAGATCCAGATGTTTTACATTTGGCAAAGCAGGAAAAATGTCACTTGTTTCATTAAAATCGTATACAGTGAAATTTGCTATCCTGTTATTGCTCAGGTCCAGATGTTTTAGATTTGGCATGTTTACAAAAAACAGTGGGTCTATTATTTCTATCCCATTACCACTTAAATTTAAAGTGGTCAGACTATGCAGGTTCATTTTTGAGAAAGCATTTGATTCCAGATTCTTGATATTATTGCCAGTAATAACAAGTTTCTCAACATATGAAGGTATGTTTGCTGGAATATATGTTAAGTTATTGTTGTTCAAACATTTAACAGTTCTGGCAGGCAGGGAACACTCACAAAATGTAGGGCAAATGTCGCCTGTAGATAAAAAGGTCAGAACCTGTAAAAGTAGCAACTTAATATTCAAAAAAGAAACCTTATTAATCCCAGAATAAAGCAAGATATTCCACATCGTATTGACCAACATTGTTGATACGGAACTCAGAGGGTGCAACTGGAAAACTGCTGAACAGAATAATGAATTGTAAATGATTCTTTCTTCTTATAAATTGCTCTGATATGCTTGGCACAGGTATTGATCTCAAATGTTCTCTAGATATATTGCAAACTGATCTGCAAATGTAGAAAAGTGAAATCATCAGGAAACTGAAGAGTGAATAACCTTAGTATATGCATGTCACTCTTATAAACCAAGGCAGAACGCACTATAAATGCATTTTCTTAACTGCATCAAAGACCACCAAAGATAGCATTATTTATGAAGGGCTTCAGTCTTGCTTTCTTGCTTTAGTAATTAAAATTCTCAAGTTAAAATTAAGTGAATAATATAGAAATAATTAATTGTTAATATTTGTAATAGTACACCCTGCTTGTAAACAGAGAACATCCCAGGAAGTATGTTAGAAGACTCAAGGGACACTGAAAATGACCAGGGCACACTGTTTTTAAAATTTAGTGTAAAAAGTAGACTTTGCTGAAGCTGCCACATCTCAATGATTAAAACCCAACGGTTAAAATTAAATAAGTGCAATTTTTAAAACTGTCTCTTAAAAAGTGATTTTAGTAAAAAGACTAATTTCCAGTTCAAAACTAACCACAACTGTTTTGCTATCTAAATTATTTTATACCTTATGTGTCTTCTGTGTTATGGAAAGGCAATCCAATGCAGCAAAAGCAAACAGTATGCTCAGTCTCTTAGCTTTGTGTCTTCAGTACTGCCAGTTGTTTAACACTTTCCTTTATATAGTGATGTCACAAATTAAATGTATTAGAACAAACCAAACAAGTTTAGGGAGATCTGAAAATATAGTACATTTATGAGTAAAGATATAAACATGAAAGAAGAGGTGATCCTCAAGATCTCGTCTATTTAAATTTTTAAAATTATAAGGATGGGAATCAGTTTATTGAATGTGTTTTTTTTCAGTAGGACTTTGATTTGAAATCCTACTCACCTCCAGCATATAGTTCCTTCTCATAGATTGTGGTACCTTGGCAACTAACACAGATTAAGTTTTGATGTCATAATGCTGGAATTAATGTAGGATTGTGATATCAGTAGTCTTATATCCATGGTAACTAGTTCTCTTTACCTTTTAAGGACATAAGGGGTTGATTTAGGTTTGAAGAAAATAATATTCGTAACTTGTAATTCTACTAACTTCTTCTGTAAAGATCCTTTGGGTTAAGTAGAGATATCATAACTTATCGGTTCATTATGTTGCTCACATTTTAGTTGGATGCTGTTAATTAATTTATATAGTTCACAAATAGGTGAATTGGACTATATGCAGTGCTGGCAATAGGTGAAATGACAACCTGCCCCAGTACTTCACTGCCCCCATTACACAAAGCACTTTTTCCTTGTTCTGCATTTGTCTTTTTTTCAAACACCTTTATTAAATAATCAGTTAAGACATACTCACATATACGTTAACATAAAAGAAGGCAAATTATTTTGACATAGGTTCATAGGTTCATAGGTAGGTACTAGGCTATCGGCCCAAGGGCCTACGTAAGCCTAGCCAGCAAGGCACCATAGCTTACGCCACCCAAGAAAGTTATTTTCCTGTGCCACTGTCCAGCAGAGACACAGAAGTGATCCCCGGGGTATATTTCCTATTTCCCATCCACTCATCAAGATTTTTCTTAAAGAGTGCTAATGAAGAACTTTGCTTGACATAGATGGGTAGCTTGTTCCAGAGTATAGGAAGTCTCTGGGACAGGAATCTATCCCTCCAGCGTGTCCTGTTTATTGTGGTGACAAGGTTTAGGTCCCTAGAGCGTGTAGCTTGGAGGGATTGGGATTTCTTTAGGTGTAGCATGTCCAACAGCTCTGAGTTTGACATAGCTTTATATGTTAGGCAGAGATCACCTCAGAGTAGGCGATATGTTACAGAGTAAAGCTGGAGTTTTTTGACGCGGTCAGTGTAGGGCATTTGTTTGAGGCCAGTAATCCTCTTTTTGAGGTACTTCTGTGGCCTTTCCAGCTGCTGCAGATGTCTTGTGAGGTACATTCCAAAAGGGGCATTGTACTCTATAATGGGTCTAATGATTGACGAGTAGAGGGGAACAATGACCTCTTTTTTCCTAGATGAAAACCCTTTTATGATGAGGTGTGCCACGTAGAAGGACTTCCTAACTACATTGGAGATGTGACTATCAAAGGCGAGACTACTGTTCACCTGGGTCCCAATGTCTCTTATCATTCGGTGTTATGTAGATTGCTGCCAATGTGGTAGATCATGGGTACAGAGTTTTTACCAAAGGGGATGACACTGCACTTTTTGGCATTGAGCTTGAGGCCATGGCTCTAACACCAGGCATCTGTCTCAGTGAGACCCTTCTGTAGGATATCCACATCATTTGGGGACTTGACTATGGCACCTAGTTTGCAGTCATCTGCGAACTTCGTCAGCCAGAGGCCTTCTGTGTTAGCCTGTACTGCAGAGAAGTAGATACCAAACAGGAGAGGTCCCAGGACAGAACCCTGTGGCACTCCACTTGTCACTGCCTTGAGGTCAGATTTGGAGTCTGCAACTTTTACAGTGTGGGTTCTGTCATTGAGCCAGTTGGCAACCCATCTTGTGACATAGGGATTTATACCTAGTTTAGTGAGTTTAGCTATAATTCCAGAATGGGGGATGATGTCAAAAGCCTTGGTGAGGTCAAGATAGGCTGTGTGAACCACCTTACCCTCATCCAAGGCTTTGGTCACTTCCTCAAAGAAGTCGATCAGGTTCAGGAGGCATGATCTGCCTTTCACAAATCCGAACTGGGTGGGATCCAGAGTTTGGAGGTTACCAATGTCTTTGTTTATGAGTTCCATGATGATACGTTCCATGGCCTTGCAGACCAGGCTCGTCAGGCTAATAGGTCGATAGTTCCCGGGATCAGTGGTGGCTCCCCCTTTGTGGAGTGGGATAACTGTTGCTGTGCGCCATTCATATATGTTCTTTTTTATAACAATCATCAGGCCAACATTACATAAATTGCTCATTTCCTGATGTCCCTTACACCTCCCTTCTCTACCAAAGCATTATTCTGCATGTGTTTTTCCCTCAGTTTCCATTAATCCTATTCATTTGTTCCTTCCCTTTATAAAGATCACTCTTACATTTCTTTTATCTCTTTCACAATATGCAATACTTCAATACAGTTGGTTTAGATTTTTTTATTTACATTTTCTAGTAATTGCTTTTTATTTTTTTGACAGCCAACAGAATTAAGCCTAAAGTCTTATTATGTTTAGGTAATTCAGATCTTGTGTACCAGCTCAAAAGAATAATTTCCTTAGTTTCAATCACTTGGTACCCAAGTGCACAAGCATAGAGACTACTGGACTTTATCAGTACAAATGCCCTGAAACAATTAGTCAGAGCACCCACTAGGGGAACAGCATCTTGCTTATATGGGGGCATCTTGCACCATCCCCTGTGTATCTATATTACTTGTTAGATCTGACCATAAAGCCATCTTCAAAATAAAATTAAAACCAGAGATCCCTTGAACCTTTAGAAATTTCCCTAAGACAAACTACCTACTCCTAAGTGATACATTGACAAGCTTCAAATCCCCACCAAACCCAGTTAACTTGACAGAATTCACAGAAACATACACCATCACACTATACCAGCATATAAACTGTACCCCGTTAGAATAAGTGCTCGACAAACCCCAGAAACAAACCCACATAGTGCAAGTATAATGTCAACAAGCTTTACAATAAAAGGAAGAGGATTTTGACCAAATGTAAGAAGAGTAAGAATGACAGATGCCCTAAAGACTGAAAGAAACAAATAATTCAACGGCTTAATAAAATCTACCAAAGCCAGGTTTGAAGCTGAAATAGTCACCCAAGCCAAAAACAATCACAGGGCCTTTTTAGTTATGTTTGTAATCTTAGAAGCACAATGCAGCAATGCACTGAGCTGACCATGAACAAAGTTGCCTTCACTAGGCTAAAGATATAGCAAACCTACTAGCCGATAAATTCAGCTCAAACTCTACTCCTCTCTCCCCTCCATCTATCCCCATGACAGCCATCTCACCTCCAGCTATCACACAAGACTGAGTCCTAATAGTGTTATGAAAAGTAAAAAGTTCTGCATCAGTGAGTCTTGACAATATCCTTGGATGCATCTTAGATAGTATGAAGCATGACTTAGTCATCACCCTAACAACACTGTTCAGCCTCAGCCTCCAGACAGGCTTTGTACAAAGTGAATGGAGTCAATGTAACAGTCATTCCCCTGCATAAGGAAGGACCTTCCACAGACCCAGGCAATTACAGACCCATAAGTCTGACCAGCCTCATATGCAAAGCCATTGAAAGAATTATCATGGAACTAATCAACAAAGACATAGGGAAGTTAGGGAACCTCCAACCACCCTCTCAGTTTGTATTTATCAAGGGCGGGTCATGCCTTCTGAACCCAGTGGGCTTTTTTGAAAAGGCCATCAAAACAATGAATGAAGGTAAATTGGTACACACTGCATTCTTCAATATTGCTAAAGCTTTTGACATAATTCCCCACTCAGGCATAATAGAAAAGCTAAATAAACTAGGAATAAACTCTCTACATCACCTACAGGACTGCCAACTGGCTGTTCAAATAGAATTAACAGACACCAGCATCCAGTGGATAGCCAATTGGCTCACAGACAGGACCCAGGAATTTAGAATTAGGGAGTCCACCTCTACAAAAAGGCCAGTCACAAGTGGAGTCCCTTAGGGATCAGTCCTTGGACCACTCCATTTTGGCATTTACTTCTCAGAAGTAAAGGCCAATGTTGGTGGTCTCTAGCTGACTAAATTTACAGATGATTGCAAATTAGGAGCTGTCATTGAATCCCACACTGACACAAATGTTCTTCAGGAGGGGCTGACACAGACAGATAACTGGTGTCAGAGCCATGGACTAAAACTAAATGCTATGTAACTATCATAGTGACAACACACCCCTTAGAGCTGACCCAGTAGTCGGGGGCTTAGGGTAATCTAGGCTTTGACCATTTTGTGTCTACAGTAGTGAGGAAATCATTCTATGTTGCGCAACTTATAAACAAAGGTATGGCATCTAAGTCCAAGAAAGTCATTGTTCCACTGTAGTCAGCATTCATCAAACCTATCATTGAGTACAAGTCCCCCTTTGATATGTACCTAACCAGGCATATTGGAATGTCCACAGATGTTCCTCACTAAAAGAAAACAGGGCACAAGTAAAATGGCCTAACAGATCACCTCAAGGCTCTATCCCTGTATTCTGTCTCCTACAGGCTTTCTAGGGGAGATCTACATCTGGCATACACGGCATTGTCAAACCCACTCTGACAGACCTCCTGCATATCCACAAAACAAAGAGCACCAGAACTGCCTGTTCTAAAGACTTAAACCCTGCCTGTGATATAAATAGGACCTTCTGGAGAGACAGGTATGTATCACAGAGATTACCCCATCTATAAAACAGGCTCCCCATCCATGTGAAGCAGAGTTCTTACCTAACTCAATTCAAGTGCAGCTTGGACAAATGGATAAGGAGCAGGAAATGTATCCCTGATTTGGCTCCTATGCCTCTAATGGACACAGACAACCTGTAAATGGTTCATCTCCCAGGCCCCTGCTTGTAAATCTTTCATCTCCCAAACCCCTGCTTACAGTTATCAAGGGTATTAGAACTTGTCAAAGATTTGGGATGCATGGCTAGGCTTAAAAAGGCCTTTGTGGTTGTTAGCCTAGTAAACACCTATGAACCTATGAACAACAATACAAGTCATAAAAGCACAAACACTGCATAAATCCACAACCAAGAAACACGGCAGGTGAAAGAAAACAGTCCACAGGTGGTTTATTGAAACAAATAAACATGAAGCGCTTTTCGTCTAGTTCGATGACTTGGACTTCTTCAGATAAAAAACTTCAGTAGAAAAAAGTTTAAAAACCCTAATTAACTTGTCATGTTTTCAAATTAGCATAAATTATTTGTTACAAAAGAAACCTTAACCCTTCACTAGCTAACCCTATGTAACCAAGCATAAGTCAAGTTATTAAATGTTCAAAGAACACATGTTCATTTCCTCATCATCTGTACACATTTAGAAATTAAGAGTATAAATATAAATATACACCAATATATATGTATACTTATGGAAATAAAATAATAAAAATTTCTCCGTAATAACATCTATTTTAACCTTTTAAAACTGTGTTCGTGTCTTATCTATTTAAACTTTTTAGCTTCAAATGACACAGAATTGAGCAAGCTTCCTTTAAACCTGGATTGCGACAAACATCAACATGAAGTTGTCATAATAATTCAGGTTCTTCTAACAGAATAGAACTTGGGTCCCCTCTAGTATCCGAAGTTAACTGATCGATCGCTCTAAAATTGAACTGATGGGTTGGAAAGTTTACTATGTGTCTAGCTAAGGCATTTTCTAATTTACCTCTGCTAATACAATATAAATGTTCGTAAACATGCTCTCTAAGCTTCCTATCGGTTTTACCGATATAGAGAGCAGGGCACGATAACCACTGAGCTAAGTAATCTACCATTCTTGTGTTACAATTGAATTTTTTCCAAGTTAATTATGGAATGTTCCTAATGTAAAACTTTTGATCTGGTTCCATGTACCTTTAATGGTTGCACATTTCACACTTATACATTCCAGAGGTCCTTGTTGTACATAATATAGGTCTTTCTAACAAGCTTTTCAAGTTGTGACCTCTCCTAAAAATATTGTTGGGGAATCACCTATTTTTTTAGCCAATTCCCTTTTTCTTTCTTTCTTTTGTAATGAATTATTTATGCTAATTTGAACACATGACATGTTAATTAGGGTTTTTAAACTGTTTTCTACTGAAGTTTTTTTTATCTGAAGAGCTCTAAGTCATCGAACTAGACGAAAATCACTTCATGTTTATTTGTTTCAATAAACCACCTGTGGACTGTTCTCATGAACCTATGAACAACCACAACTGACTAATACATTTGATTGGTGATATGAGTCCCAAAGCCAAAACATTTCATTGAGTCATACAACCGGTGCAGCATACCCATCTTTATGAACAGTTTAGGTAGAGAAGTAAGTACTGTAAATTTATTCTGTACTCTGAGACTCTATACTCTAAGACAGGAGTATTGTAAAATTATATAATACTATACTATACTACACTACACTATACTCTAAGATGTGAGTACTGTAAAATTTTGCTGTACTCTGGAATGTAAATATTGTAAAGCTGTAGTATTCTCTGAGATGTGAGCATTGTAAAATGATGCTGTACTCTGAGACATGAGTATTGTAAAATTATACTATATTCTGAGATGTGAGTGTTGTAAAACGATGCTAAACTCTGGAATTGAAGTATTGTAAAATTATATTATACTATACTCTTAAACATGAGTATTGTAAAATTATACTATACTCTGAGATGTAAATATTGGAGAATTATGCCATACTCTGAGATGTAAGTATTGTAATTTTATGCCACACTCTGAAGCACAATATTGTAAATTTATGCTAAATTCCAAGTATGCAAAAAAAAAAATAGTCTTTACTGCCATTAACTGATCAAAGTGGAATTTAAATAAAGCACTGTGAAACAGCATTAAGAAAACAATCGTGTTAAACACAACTGTAATAATATTCCTAGTTGCAAAATGCATTGCCAAATGACAGTATGCAGCTTGATTCATAAAATATATATCCTATGTTATAGATGATTATTCAAACCTGAAGAAATAGGGTTCCTGTATAAAAATCTACACATGGGTAGCTATTCTGAATTATGAACCTCTATTTGTAAAGTGTATTTTTTTGTATGTAAAGTGTATTTTTTGTATGTAAAGTGTATTTGTCTTGCAATGCATCTCACTTAAGTGTTCCACATTACAGAACTGTGAAAGATTTTCTACAGTTGCAAAACGATACACATCACCCATTCACTGAAAAAGGTAACTGCTGAATTTGACAGTGCAGTGGTGCAGTGGTAGCATTGCCACCTCACAGCAAGAGGTTCACTGGTTTGATTCCCAGCTGGAGTGCCTTCTGTGTAGAGTCTGCATGTTTTCCCTGTGTTGTGTGTGGGCTTCCTCCAGGTGCTTCAGTTTCCTCCTACATTACAAACACATGCGTCTGGAGCTTTTCTCCCCAGGCCTCTGCTGAATATTGGCCTTGTTCCAAGTCGGACTTTCCCAGTAAACAAATGTTAAAATAAATAAAAATGCTATCATTCACAGATGAGAATTCTTTAAGCCTGTAAATATATTGAAATGTTTGCAGACATTGTTAAGCCTAATTTAATAATTTCATCAAATATTTAAGGTCTCAACCAGAAGTTGTATCATTTTATTGTTTGACAGAAATAATGTTATTGTTTGATAAAAACTAAATAAATAAATACATCTAGCATGGACCTTTTTGAGCCATGACCTATGGAGGTAGGTGCGCACCATGTGGACTGCCCAACAGACAGTGACATCACCAGATTCTAAATAATTATCAATATCCCAATGGTTACTGGTAATGGAACTCATATGTACGACCAGCTTAGTCTGTGGAATTAATCACTTCACTCCCTAAGGCCTGCTAGTATGGAAGCAAGCTACCTATCAAGGAAACCTGTGGCTCAGTTTGGGAAGTGAGCACCCATCATTAGACCATCAGCCCAGCAAGGGAAAAGTTGAATGGCAAGTTGATGTTGAGCCTTTCCTTGCAGAGAAGGTGATGAGTGGGAGGGTACTTGATTACCATGGAAGAGACCAGTGAGACTTACATGAATCTAGTTATTATAGGTCAGGATACAAGATATCCTACAATCACGTATAGAAAAATAAATGTGAAGTACAGCCTCCTCTGTTCATTCATATTCCTGGTGACAATGGTATGGGGGTGGGTAGGAACTGATAGACAAAATTAAAAAAATTATCACTATGTGAACCGTACTATTTTTGTCATTCAGAAGTACTACTTGTTATAGCATGAAAAACTCCTTTAAACTGCTTGATCTAGACTGATAAAGTTAAGGGAGGTTGTCTCTTACCCAACATGATTCTAGTGGAAATACTCTAGGTGGGCCCATTTCAGAGCAAAGGAGAAACAATAACCCTGATAGTACTGCCAAACAGTCCCCATAATACAAGCAATGTGTCCTAACCAGAGTATTCTTTGCAGCACTGAATAGTCAGATTATACAGTTAGTGCTATTTATTTTTTGTACCTTTTCCCTCTGCACCTGACCATGAGTATGCACCCGGCCTTCACTATGCACCTGGCCATGCCAGTACATCTTACCATGAATGCACTGTGCCTCTGGTCATGACTGTGTACCTTATCATAACACTCAACCTTAGTGTGTACCTGATCCAGACACTGCAGCTTACAATATTAATGCACCTGAACATATGATTCAATCTGACCGAATCTGCAGTTGATCTTGACAGTACAGATTACCAAGCAGGGAGAAATGTACCATAACAGTATAGCTGACTGTGACTGTGCATATGACCATGAGAGTGCACCTGCCTCTAATTGTTCACTTGACTGTGGCTGTGCACCAGACCATGACAGTGCAACTGCCTGTAATTGTACACCTGAGTGTGGCTATACACCTGACCTTCACAATGCACCTTCCTCTAATTGTACATCTGACTGTGTCTGTGCACCTAACCATTACAGTCCACCTGCCTCAGAACAGTAAACCTGACAGTGGCTGTGCACCTTACTGTGACTCTTCCTCTAATCCTGATGGTGCAAGTTACAGTGACTGTCAAATGACAGTGGCAGCACACTTGACCATAACAGTACACCTTACTGTACCTGTGCACTTGACCATAACAGTCTGCCTGTCTGTGACTATACACCTGACCATGAAACTACACTATACCATAACAGTGAACCTGACTGTGACAATATACCTAACTGTAACAGTGTATCTGTCTGTGACTGTGCACCTGACCATGACAGGACATTGCATCATAACACTAAGCCTGACAATGGAATTACAGCTGACCATAACAATGGATGTAATTGTCACAGTTCAGCTGCCTTAGCAGTGCACCTAACCATGACTAGTCTCCTGACCATGATAATGTACCGGTCTCAGTGTATATAGCTGGCTACTTGGTTAGGTTTCCCCTTCACAATTCTAGGATCTAGGGTTTTGTAATAATTTTGTGATTGCTATCTGGGGTCTACACATTTATCATGTGTCTCTGTTGGCTGCTTTCTCTGTGTTCTGGTTTTTTCCTTCCATCCAAAGAAATGCTACTTAAATGGGCTATTCTAAACTCTTCATACATGTATTTATTTACTCTTGTCTTTGTGGCCAGGGTTATGCATGAGAAGGGATTGTGACTGATGAATTTACATACCCATTTAACAATAAATCTTGATACAGAGTCCAGGGCATCATAAAAGGGCAAAGGAGTACAGTACAGCTTAATGACTGGGGAATCATGTGCATGAGTACAATCAGTATGACAGATCTCAGCGTAAACGATAAGGCTTGGCGAATCATATGAGTGAGTATCATCAGTAGGACAGATCTCAGTGTAAACGATAAGGCTTGGCGAATCATATGAGTGAGTATCATCAGTAGGACAGATCTCAGTGTAAAAGATAAGGCTTGGTGAATCATATGAGTGAATATCATCAGCAGGACAGATCTCAGTGTAAGCGATAAGGCTTGGCGAATCGTATGAGTGAATATCATCAGCAGTACAGATCTCAGTGTAAGCGATAAGGCTTGGCGAATCATATGAGAGAATATCATCAGCAGGACAGATCTCAGTGTAAGGAATAAGGCTTGGCAAATCATATGAGTGAATATCATCAGCAGAACAGATCTCAGTTTAAGCGATAAGGCTTGGTGAATCATATGAGTGAGTATCATCAGTAGGACAGATCTCGGTGTAAGTGAAAACATGATACGTAGTAGCTGTTCCACTGTATGACTGCAGGAGGCTTGTACCACGCACAGGTTTGATTTGCTTGTTCACTTGTACATCCTATGTCACAGCGTTCTTTGATTTCCAGTGTTCAGAAAATCATAGTTCTTGCTTTGTAACCATTTTGCTTCTTTGTTTAAGAGTTTTTTCAGATTGATCCCACTGTAATCATAATTTTTTTTTCTGTTGTTTTTGCAAAGTATTACGTTTTCCTGACAGGTTTAACATATTACGCCTAGCACATTTATCTGCTGATCCATATGCATTGACGGGCTTTTTACCTATGGTCAGTGACATAGCTAATAAGTAAGCACTCATGTGATGAGTAGTAGGTTCCATCCAGCTGTGGAGTATGTTTGGATCCTACGATCTGCTCACTCCAACAAAATCAATACCACAGCCAGGGAGAAGAGCCAATAGTTAATGTGTCCCTTTATCTCCAGAAAGGGAGTAGAGCCAGTCTGCAAAACCATTACCTCATTAGGAAATAGTACCACTGAACAAAACCATTACCTCATTAGAAAATAGTACCACTAAACAAAACCATTACATTAGGAAATAGTACCACTGAACAAAATCATTACATCATTAGGAAATAGTACCACTGAACAAAACCATTACCTCATTAGGAAATAGTAACGCTGAACAAAACCATTACATCATTAGGAAATAGTACCACTGAACCAAACCATTACCTCATTAGGAAATAGTACAGCTGAACAATACCATTACCTCATTAAGAAATAGTATCACTGAACAAAACCATTACCTCATTAGGAAATAGTACCACTGAACCAAACCATTACCTCATTAGGAAATAGTACCGCTGAACAAAACCATTACCTCATTAGGAAATAGTACCGCTGAACAAAACCATTACCTCATTAGGAAATAGTACCACTGAACAAAACCATTACCTCATTAGGAAATAGTACCACTGAACAAAACCATTACCTCATTAGGAAATAGTACCACTGAACAAAACCATTACCTCATTAGGAAATAGTACCGCTGAACAAAACCATTACCTCATTAGGAAATAGTACCACTGAACAAAATCATTACATCATTAGGAAATAGCACTGAACAAAACCATTACCTCATTAGGAAATAGTACCACTGAACCAAACCATTACCTCATTAGGAAATAGTACAGCTGAACAATACCATTACCTCATTAAGAAATAGTATCACTGAACAAAACCATTACCTCATTAGGAAATAGTACCGCTGAACAAAACCATTACCTCATTAGGAAATAGTACCACTGAACAAAACCATTACCTCATTAGGAAATAGTACCACTGAACAAAACCATTACCTCATTAGGAAATAGTACCACTGAACAAAACCATTACCTCATTAGGAAATAGTACCACTGAACAAAACCATTACCTCATTAGGAAATAGTATCACTGAACAAAACCATTACCTCATTAGGAAATAGTACCACTGAACAAAACCATTACCTCATTAGGAAATAGTACCGCTGAACAAAACCATTACCTCATTAGGAAATAGTACCGCTGAACAAAACCATTACCTCATTAAGAAATAGTACCACTGAACCAAACCATTACCTCATTAGGAAATAGTACCACTGAACAAAACCATTACCTCATTAGGAAATAGCACTGAACAAAACCATTACCTCATTAGGAAATAGTACCGCTGAACAAAACCATTACCTCATTAGGAAATAGTACCGCTGAACAAAACCATTACCTCATTAGGAAATAGCACTGAACAAAACCATTACCTCATTAGGAAATAGTACCGCTGAACAAAACCATTACCTCATTAGGAAATAGTACCACTGAACAAAACCATTACCTCATTAGAAAATAGTACCACTAAACAAAACCATTACCTCATTAGGAAATAGTACAGCTGAACAATACCATTACCTCATTAGGAAATAGTACCGCTGAACAAAACCATTACCTCATTAGGAAATAGTACCACTGAACAAAACCATTACCTCATTAGGAAATAGTACCACTGAACAAAACCATTACCTCATTAGGAAATAGTACCACTGAACAAAACCATTACCTCATTAGGAAATAGTACCACTGAACAAAACCATTACCTCATTAGGAAATAGTATCACTGAACAAAACCATTACCTCATTAGGAAATAGTACCACTGAACAAAACCATTACCTCATTAGGAAATAGTACCGCTGAACAAAACCATTACCTCATTAGGAAATAGTACCGCTGAACAAAACCATTACCTCATTAAGAAATAGTACCACTGAACCAAACCATTACCTCATTAGGAAATAGTACCACTGAACAAAACCATTACCTCATTAAGAAATAGCACTGAACAAAACCATTACCTCTTTAGGAAATAGTACAGCTGAACAAAACCATTACCTCATTAGGAAATAGTACCGCTGAACAAAACCATTACCTCATTAGGAAATAGCACTGAACAAAACCATTACCTCATTAGGAAATAGTACCGCTGAACAAAACCATTACCTCATTAGGAAATAGTACCACTGAACAAAACCATTACCTCATTAGAAAATAGTACCACTAAACAAAACCATTACCTCATTAGGAAATAGTACAGCTGAACAATACCATTACCTCATTAGGAAATAGTATCACTGAACAAAACCATTACCTCATTAGGAAATAGTACCACTGAACAAAACCATTACCTCATTAGGAAATAGTACCGCTGAACAAAACCATTACCTCATTAGGAAATAGTACCGCTGAACAAAACCATTACCTCATTAGGAAATAGCACTGAACAAAACCATTACCTCATTAGGAAATAGTACAGCTGAACAAAACCATTACCTCATTAGGAAATAGTACCACTGAACAAAACCATTACCTCATTAGGAAATAGTACCACTAAACAAAACCATTACCTCATTAGGAAATAGTACAGCTGAACAATACCATTACCTCATTAGGAAATAGTATCACTGAACAAAACCATTACCTCATTAGGAAATAGTACCACTGAACAAAACCATTACCTCATTAGGAAATAGTACCGCTGAACAAAACCATTACCTCATTAGGAAATAGTACCGCTGAACAAAACCATTACCTCATTAAGAAATAGTACCACTGAACCAAACCATTACCTCATTAGGAAATAGTACCACTGAACCAAACCTTTACCTCATTAGGAAATAGTACCGCTGAACAAAACCATTACCTCATTAGGAAATAGCACTGAACAAAACCATTACCTCATTAGGAAATAGTACCGCTGAACAAAACCATTACCTCATTAAGAAATAGTACCACTGAACCAAACCATTACCTCATTAGGAAATAGTACCACTGAACAAAACCATTACCTCATTAAGAAATAGTATCACTGAACAAAACCATTACCTCATTAGGAAATAGTACCACTGAACCAAACCATTACCTCATTAGGAAATAGTACCGCTGAACAAAACCATTACCTCATTAGGAAATAGTACCACTGAACAAAATCATTACATCATTAGGAAATAGCACTGAACAAAACCATTACCTCATTAGGAAATAGTACCGCTGAACAAAACCATTACATCATTAGGAAATAGTACCACTGAACCAAACCATTACCTCATTAGGAAATAGTACAGCTGAACAATACCATTACCTCATTAAGAAATAGTATCACTGAACAAAACCATTACCTCATTAGGAAATAGTACCGCTGAACAAAACCATTACCTCATTAGGAAATAGTACCGCTGAACAAAACCATTACCTCATTAGGAAATAGTACCACTGAACAAAACCATTACCTCATTAGGAAATAGTACCACTGAACAAAACCATTACCTCATTAGGAAATAGTACCACTGAACAAAACCATTACCTCATTAGGAAATAGTATCACTGAACAAAACCATTACCTCATTAGGAAATAGTACCACTGAACAAAACCATTACCTCATTAGGAAATAGTACCGCTGAACAAAACCATTACCTCTTTAGGAAATAGTACCGCTGAACAAAACCATTACCTCATTAAGAAATAGTACCACTGAACCAAACCATTACCTCATTAGGAAATAGTACCACTGAACAAAACCATTACCTCATTAGGAAATAGCACTGAACAAAACCATTAACTCATTAGGAAATAGTACCGCTGAACAAAACCATTACCTCATTAGGAAATAGTACCGCTGAACAAAACCATTACCTCATTAGGAAATAGCACTGAACAAAACCATTACCTCATTAGGAAATAGTACGCTGAACAAAACCATTACCTCATTAGGAAATAGTACCACTGAACAAAACCATTACCTCATTAGGAAATAGTACCACTAAACAAAACCATTACCTCATTAGGAAATAGTACAGCTGAACAATACCATTACCTCATTAGGAAATAGTATCACTGAACAAAACCATTACCTCATTAGGAAATAGTACCACTGAACAAAACCATTACCTCATTAGGAAATAGTACCGCTGAACAAAACCATTACCTCATTAGGAAATAGTACCGCTGAACAAAACCATTACCTCATTAAGAAATAGTACCACTGAACCAAACCATTACCTCATTAGGAAATAGTACCACTGAACAAAACCATTACCTCATTAGGAAATAGCACTGAACAAAACCATTACCTCATTAGGAAATAGTACCGCTGAACAAAACCATTACCTCATTAAGAAATAGTACCACTGAACCAAACCATTACCTCATTAGGAAATAGTAACACTGAACAAAACCATTACCTCATTAGGAAATAGTACCGCTGAACAAAACCATTACCTCATTAGGAAATAGTACCGCTGAACAAAACCATTACCTCATTAAGAAATAGTACCACTGAACCAAACCATTACCTCATTAGGAAATAGTACCACTGAACAAAACCATTACCTCATTAGGAAATAGCACTGAACAAAACCATTACCTCATTAGGAAATAGTACCGCTGAACAAAACCATTACCTCATTAGGAAATAGTACCGCTGAACAAAACCATTACCTCATTAGGAAATAGCACTGAACAAAACCATTACCTCATTAGGAAATAGTACCGCTGAACAAAACCATTACCTCATTAGGAAATAGTACCACTGAACAAAACCATTACCTCATTAGGAAATAGTACCACTAAACAAAACCATTACCTCATTAGGAAATAGTACAGCTGAACAATACCATTACCTCATTAGGAAATAGTATCACTGAACAAAACCATTACCTCATTAGGAAATAGTACCACTGAACAAAACCATTACCTCATTAGGAAATAGTACCGCTGAACAAATCCATTACCTCATTAGGAAATAGTACCACTGAACAAAACCATTACCTCATTAGGAAATAGTACCGCTGAACAAAACCATTACCTCATTAGGAAATAGCACTGAACAAAACCATTACCTCATTAGGAAATAGTACCGCTGAACAAAACCATTACCTCATTAGGAAATAGCACTGAACAAAACCATTACCTCATTAGGAAATAGTACCGCTGAACAAAACCATTACCTCATTAGGAAATAGTACCACTGAACAAAACCATTACCTCATTAGGAAATAGTACCACTAAACAAAACCATTACCTCATAAGGAAATAGTACAGCTGAACAATACCATTACCTCATTAGGAAATAGTATCACTGAAAATAACCATTACCTCATTAGGAAATAGTACCACTGAACAAAACCATTACCTCATTAGGAAATAGTACCGCTGAACAAAACCATTACCTCATTTGGAAATAGTACCACTGAACAAAACCATTACCTCATTAGGAAATAGTACCACTGAACAAAACCATTACCTCATTAGGAAATAGTACCACTGAACAAAACCATTACCTCATTAGGAAATAGCACTGAACCAAACCATTACCTCATTAGGAAATAGCACTGAACCAAACCATTACCTCATTAGGAAATAGCACTGAACAAAACCATTACCTCATTAGGAAATAGTACTGCTGAACAAAACCATTACCTCATTAGGAAATAGTACCGCTGAACAAAACCATTACCTCATTAGGAAATAGCACTGAACAAAACCATTACCTCATTAGGAAATAGTACCGCTGAACAAAACCATTACCTCATTAGGAAATAGCACTGAACAAAACCATTACCTCATTAGGAAATAGTACCACTGAACAAAACCATTACCTCATTAGGAAATAGTACCGCTGAACAAAACCATTACCTCATTAGGAAATAGTACCACTGAACAAAACCATTACCTCATTAGGAAATAGCACTGAACCAAACCATTACCTCATTAGGAAATAGCACTGAACCAAACCATTACCTCATTAGGAAATAGCACTGAACAAAACCATTACCTCATTAGGAAATAGTACCACTGAACAAAACCATTACCTCATTAGGAAATAGTACCGCTGAACAAAACCATTACCTCATTAGGAAATAGCACTGAACAAAACCATTACCTCATTAGGAAATAGTACCGCTGAACAAAACCATTACCTCATTAGGAAATAGCACTGAACAAAACCATTACCTCATTAGGAAATAGCACTGAACCAAACCATTACCTCATTATGATTGTTAAAATTACCATGGCCTAAACCAAAGCTGAACATACTCAAGAGGATTTAATCTTCACACTATTTGAAACATTTAACTACAAAGAAGGATCTGATGAAGCTCATCTAGCATATGAGTGAAAGCACTTCAAATTTTAGGAGTAATTACTTCTGCTTTGCTAAGAAAGGTCTGACACAGGTTAAAAGTTGTTTTTAAATCCCCATAAAAGTAAGGTCTACTATTATCACAGTACTAAGCAGGCAATGTTTTTGTGTTTTTTTTTTTATTTTATTTTTTTGTGTTTTTAATTACAGGAAGCCCCCTAAAAGGAGGCTCTGTTCATCTTTTGATGGAAGTTTAGAATATAGTTGGTAGTTCTATTACACTGCAAGGGTGTGCTGTAAAGAAACAACAAGAGACTTAAATGAAAACACAGTGGCACTCAAAGGATCTAAGTCTACCCACTCAACCCTTAACCTATAAAATAATTTTTTAAAGAAACAATTATATATGTGCGACAGTTTCTATGAGAGCAATCTCGAACATACAAAAATTCTAAAAAGGTAAGTCTATTTAGCACTGGAATGGTACACCTAATAAAGCTGTTATTGCTAGTGGATTAAGATAGAAAAACAGGGTTATTATTTTTTGTATTCACTTAAAAACTAAATATAATGTTAGATACATACCAATGTAAAGCAAAGGAGATGGGGAGATAGTTGTGCTGAAGAAAGACTAACTTAATTGGAAGGATTCTGAAAACCTTATGCAAACTAGTTGTAAGGAAGCACAAGCAATTTGGGAGCTTCAACTACAGTCAGTTTAAAGGCTAATTCTGAAAGCCATATACAAATTAGTAGCAAGGAAGTACAGCCAATTAGGAAGCTTTAATTACAGCCAATCAAAAGGGTAATATGAAAACCAGTCATACACCCCTTTGCTGAAATTAGGATAAAAGATCAACATATAGGTTCAACCTAACTCCTTGGGAACCTTCTGAAACCCCTACTACTCTAATTCCTGCACAATCACAAGAGACAATGTGCTTTAAAGATTAACAAATTTATATACATATATATCTATATGGGTCCAGATCTGATGCTGTGGTCAGGACTGATGAAGGCTTAATGGTTGGGCATATTTATACTTTTTACTTTTAAAAGCACTTTTTGCCTGCAGCATATGTATGCCAGAGGGAGTCAGAAGGAATGATCTGTGTGGGGATTGAGATCATAGTGTGTGTTTTCCTTTGTTTTTTTTCCCCACTGTGGCGCTTCAGAGTGAGAGAATACAAGTAAAGGGTGGGGGTCACTTTTGTTTTTTGTTTTTTTTCCTTTTTGACGACTTTAACAATGCTTTTTTTTCAAAAAAAGCTTTTCGTTAAAGTGCGTTCGGTGATTTTGATTTTGTTCAACAGTCCTAGATCCATATATATATATATATATATATATATATATATATATATATATATATATGGGTCCTTATCAAATGATAGAAAGCTCATTTGATAGAAACTCATTTCACTGACACCATAAGATAGAAAGCTCAAAACACTGAAAACTCATTTGACTGAAACTCAAAACACTGAAAATACTATACAACCTTTTCCCCGTGGTAGTGTGATCCTGGAGTTATGTGGGGTGGGGTATGTTACTTTGGGCATTACTGTCTGCCTCTGTCTATGAGAGACATGGGTGCCAAATCCAGGGTGAACTTCTGATTTCTCATCCATTGATCAAGTTTACGCTTAAACTGAGTTAGGGACAGACTCTGTTTCACATGGATGTGGAGCCTGCTCCAGGGCTTGGGGATTCCCTGAGATACATGTATGTCTCACCAACATGTCTTATTTATGTCACAAGCAAACTTTAAATCCTTGAATCTAGTGGTTCTGATGCTGTTCATTTTGTGGATGCGCAAAAGATCTAGCAGAACTTGATCTAAGGATGTCTTGTATGGAAGGCATAGATCAGCTCTCAGTACCCTGTAGGAGACAGAGTATAGAAATAAGGTTTGATATGTTTGTATGCTGGATTCTCTTGGTAAGGATCCTTTGTGGGTTTCTACCTGTTGCATATGTCTTGTCAAGTACATGCCAAAGGGGACATTATACTCAATGATGGGTCTGATAACGGCCAAATAAAATGGCACTATGACTTCTTTGGACCTGTATGCCAAGCCCTTACTTATAAGTCTGGTGACACAGAATGATTTTCTTACTACTTTGGCAACATGCTGGTCAAAGGCCAAATTACTGTGCGTCAACTCTTAGGGGTGTCGTATTAATGGAGTAATTACCCTGGATGGCAGTTTCCCAAAAGGTATTATAATACATTTCTTGATATTGAGTTTTATTCCGTGACTTTTGTACCAGTCATTTGTCTGTGTTAGACCCTCTTGTAAGATGCTTGTCTCATGGGGGATTCTAAGATGCCTCCCAATTTGCAGTCATCAATGAGCTTGGTCAGCCAAAGGCCCTTGTTGGTCAGCCCAAGGCTTTACAGAAAATTGTATTCATATGTGCTGTACATTGAATGGGTTAGGGAGTACCTTCCTTCAAAATGGAGACAAATACCTTACTTAATAAGTTATATGCATCTTCTTACAGTGTTGTCTTCTTATCCAAGTCTGATGGTAGCTGTTGGGCCATTGTTCTCAGTTTTACTTTTTCTTCCTCTAGTCCTGCTTGTTTCCTTCCCTCCCTTTGCCATCCTGTGCATTCACTGTTCTCATATTATGTTGTTTCCTTAGCCTTGCTATTCTCCTTCTTTGCTGTTCCCATATTCGGTATCGCCCCCCCCCCCTTCCTAACCTCTGCCTTTACTACTCCCACATTATGTCTATTTCCTTCTCTTTTTTTAGCCTGCTTTGTCTAGTTTAATTAGCCTCAACCATCAGACTTCTGTTCTATGACAAACCTTATCTTAGTACTTCAACTTACAAACTGTACTACCCAGTTTTGTAAAACTGAATTTACTATTATGTAGCATAATAGGAATGACTTTATTTTCCATGTTATATCTGTTCCTTATTGATGACGTCACTAACTTTATATGTCCTTAACCTGTTTCATCAGTGGTACAAGCTCATGTTTCTGAGTTTGAATGCATGATTATTAAGTAATACATTTGTATTGTCTTACCTTCTCTGTGTCATAACTTAGACTTATTGTTAACTATCTTGTTAGCTTCTTTGTTTTTGCTGCAGTTGGTTGTGGCCCGTTTGTGTATCATGGCAGTTCTCAACAATGACAATGGCTTAGTCAAAGTATTACTTACCATACCTTGGCAGACCAGCAGATAATTGAGCACTTCCATGCAGATCTTGTCATAATAAGGACTGTGAAGACATATTTGCCAGCATGTTGAATCTACAGAAATGTGTGGTATTTTTGTCCCTGTGGAGGTTATGCCATCTGTAGCATTTAATATCTTAGCTGCTGGGATTTTCCAGAAAACAGATGATGTTGTCATCTTGCAGGCATCTGCCTGATGAACACTTAATACGTTTCTTGATGTTATGCTTCTGCATTTGGAAAAGTATATGAATCCCTAGGAGAGCTGGATGGATAGTCACCACTAAGTGCCTTGTATAACATTGCACACTTTTCTGAGGTACAGGAGGCTCTGGATTCTACACTTACCCGATCCCCATTTCTTGAAATGCCAAGTAGTCTGCAGTGGTCAGTGGATTATCTCCAGGAGATCACTTCTCACAGGGCCATTTAGCCGATAAGTGCAAAAACTATGCATGACTCACCCCCCCCCCCCCCAAAAAAAAAAATTTAAAATGTTTGCTGTTGTCTGCTGCTGGTGATGTTGGATTATTCCAGGAACTTTGATTCATAACTCTTGTCTATAGCCTAGAAACTATGGTTGAAATGCAGAACAAACCCATCCATGCTGAGACCTAGAATTTCATCAAATACACCTTTGGTGTGCTTATAGCAGTCTTTGACAGCCACACCTTGCTACATTTGCCACACCTGGTGTGACACTGCAGAATCAAGCTACTGAGCTCCATGACAGCTTTGCATTAGTATGTGTCCCAAGCACCATTGCAGCAGTAGCAGAAGAAAAAGAGGATGATATGGTGGAACAAGATAACACATATACAGAAAAAATTCCCCTGATATAGCAGCAGGTGAAGTACATAGTAGAGCTTGCAAATCTGCGACATATGGTTGGCAACTGTGGGATGTGACAATCTGGAAGTGACCATGGCACATACGCATTAATGATGCATGCAAGTCTATCATTTGTCTATGCTGGCCAGTGCATGGTTTACTCACTCTTAGCTTCACACATCATCTTTGTACTACATAGGATAGAGAGTTAATTTGTTTCCAGGATGAGGAAAGATTTGATAACAGATGTTGGCTTATGAGGGAACACATGGGAACATTGAAAAAGTATGAAAAGAGTGAAGAAGGTGAGATTGTGTGTGTGTGTGTGTGTGTGTGTGTGTGTGTGTGTGTGTGTGTGTGTGTGTGTGTGTGTGTGTATCTCGTCTCCTCATAACCTTTTCCCTCAGAATATGAATGAAAAGTGATAACAGTACTTTGCAATTATTTTTCAGTATGGAATTGTAGGATGTCTAGTGTTTCCCAATGCACCACAGATGGCTGCATGTGACTCATTGGACTCCTGCATGGTAATCAATCACCATCCCACACATACCACATTTTCTGGAAGGAAAGGCTATCCATAAAATAGATATTCAGCTTTGCCCTTGTTAGGTGACCCCTGATAACAGATTCTCAACTTCTAAACCTCGGCTACAGGATGCCTCAGTGTGCACCTTGTTTCCATGAAAACAGGCCATCTGGAATGCAGTGGTTAATTCCATACACTGAACTGGTGGTACGTATAGGTTTCATTGCCAGTAACTACAGGGATGGTAATAATTATTCAGAATCTGGTGTTGACATTGTTATTTGCACACCACACAGAATGCAAACCTACATGCTAAATGTCTCTTTTCAGCTGCTGCTCTTGACTTAACTTAGACACTAAAGTGATTATTAAGAATATATGTAATTTATGTATATGACGTCTTTTGACAAGCCCCTTGCCCTCCTTACTAATTTATGCAAATCCTAACTGTTCCCCTGCTCTTAACCCTAATCTTACACCTTACCTTAGAAAAACTCTTTTTTTATCTACTGCTGTTCAGACAAATTAGGTCTGAATATGTAGTGGATTTTGGTTAAAGTGATTTGCTTAGAAATAATTTCATACCTTTGCACTACATCAGGTAGTGCAGGAAGTGCTGAATGATATTTTTGCAACATTGGCGAATGCATTTGGAAGCTTTTTTCACTGGTGGAAAAACTTTTTATATTAGTACTTTTCCTATGATCATGCCACTGAAATTAAAAGTAAAGTTTAACCTCAGTGACATCAAGGTGGTGAAAGTGTGAAGTCCATCCATAGACTTTAAATGAGCGTGCTGTTGCTCATGTGGAGTGGTGCACCCGTTAAAGTCTACAGACAGAGTGCTCTCTCAGCCTCTAATGATGTCAGGAAGGAATACATTAAACTTGTTTGGAGTGTGGTTTACTAAAAAGTTTACAAAGTTTTTTATTAAAAAAAACAAATATTAAATTAGAAGAGCGCAAATGTATCATGGCACTTAACTCACTAGATACCACATAACACCCACGGTTCCACTTTATAATCTTGAAAGACTGAAATCTTGACTTTCAGTATCCTGAGACCATAAAGTCGAACGTTCCAAATCCCAAAACCCAAAACAGTGAAACACAAAATTATGAACATAAACACACCATACACCACACAACGCATACATCATCCAACCCACACTACAACAACAAACCAACAAACAAAGCACACACAAACACAAAAACAAAAAACAACCAACCTACACTACATATAAGCAGTGGGGCAAGCCCCCCACACCCCCTACTTATATATACTAACTTTGAGATCGCACCAAACAGAAAAAGACAGCAAACTCACCACTCCACACTATACAGTACCTTCGCACGCACACATCACAAACATATGAACACCACGACTTTCAACACTTAAACACTCATACTTTTACTTGCCTACCCTAACCTACACATAAAACTTCCAAACACATTCACATACACTCAAACACATACCTAAAACCCAACAAAATACCCACTTACCTTACTTATCATCTAAATCCACATACTACATGATACATCCTGCACACACTACATCCAGCGTCAAATACCGGAACACCATAACTGCAAATTCGACATTTCCAGATTCGCGCTTATGGAGTTTCGGGATTTTGAGAATTCCACTTTATGGTCTCGAAATGCTGAAATTCAAGATTATAAAATGGAACCAACACCCACAATCATGACCAAATCACTTTAACAGATCTCAAAAGGAAATTGTTTCTTACAGTTTGAAATCTTTTATTTTTCTCTTTTCTGGATTTTTCGTGATGTTGACTTTCAAAATGTCAGCATTAATTACCTGTGTTTTGATATCTCTGCATTTTGAAAACTCAGTATATACTCAGTACAACATATGGGAGTTAGCTATTGTCAAACAGAAAAACCTCCCAAGACTTGTGTATCAATAGTGACTGGGACACACACAAAGTCCTTGGAATAAACTAGGGCCCCAGTCCCCACATAGTGCTGAACTCATCAAATCTCACTGTTTTGCACTTAAATTACTACACTTGATCACCTACAAATGTCCTGCCAAGGAATTAACCCTTACTCATGTTCACATCATCTCAGATAACATGCAACCTTTGTCAGTTACACCCATAAACTTAACCCCCTATAACAAGGCATTCATGTATTTAGTTAACAACTCACAAGTTCAGCATTTCCAAAATACAAAGTAAAAGTAATGCCACTCTTCAATTATTTTCCTCTGTTGTGGATTTGTGGGTCTGTCAGATGTTATGCTTCCTTTAATGATTCCTTGTTCTACAGGTTGCTTTAGTGCAATGAGCAAAGTAAAGTCTGTGGCTGTTTGTGTCGCAGAATTTAAAGGTTCTTAGCACAGTCATCATGTTAAGCCAGAAAACTGCCTTTCTTTTGACAGCTTAATACAACATTACTTCCCCAGTAGAATTTTACACCCTAGGGAAAAAATCACTAACCAATATACCAAATCATCTAATACTACAGGTGATTCTCTGTATTGAAATAATGTAGCTAAACTATAGAACTAAATCCCACTACCACTAAAATCCATTCAGAATGCAAACTCATTTAAAGCAGAATTAAAACTTCACTGATCAAATCAATGAATCTGCTCCTGTACATCTCCAGGATAACTGCTGCTGTTATCTCCAGCTGATCATATCGTCAAACCATTTCTCTCCTTTCAGAATCCTATTCCCCACAACCAGTCTTCACAAATACATGAATAGTTTTGCTGGCATCTCACAGACATATACATAGTTTTGTGACATTGCTCACCCCCCACCTCTATACTTTCAATATTAACCTTATGATAACCATATACATGATAAACTTTGAACATAATTTATACCCCACCTCTTAACTACAATATTAACATTTTCTACCCTACCTAGATCATTCCCTCACCTCAATTTCTCTGAATTTCTAAGCACTAATCCATGATCTATTATCTATCTGACAAATCCATTTATATACCTCTTCAAATTCTTAATGTATGTGTAATTGTTAATGTGCATTATTTAATGTCTGTTCATGTATATTATTGAATGTATATTTAAAAATGTTTGCAACATGTTGGAGCTTTTCTCTGCAGGCCTCTGCTGAAAAGGGTTTTTTGACTAAACCAAGTCAGACAAACCTGGTAAAGTAAAGTAAAATAAATAAATAATGAGCCCCTTTACATCAAATGTTCCTCATTCATGCCTGCCACCTCTGCCACACTACAAGGCTTGGTCAGCATCGTGCACTCACATAAGTACCTGTAAACTGCAGTGCGCACATGTAGACAAGTCACCTCTGCCACACTACAAGGCTTGGTCAACATCGTGCACTCACATAAGTACCTGTAAACTGCAGTGCGCACATGTAGACAAGTCACCTCTGCCACACTACAAGGCTTGGTCAACATCGTGCACTCACATAAGTACCTGTAAACTGCAGTGTGCACATGTAGACAAGTCACCTCTGCCACACTACAAGGCTTGGTCAGCATCGTGCACTCACATAAGTACCTGTAAACTGCAGTGCGCACATGTAGACAAGTCACCTCTGCCACACTACAAGGCTTGGTCAACATCGTGCACTCACATAAGTACCTGTAAACTGCAGTGTGCACATGTAGACAAGTCACCTCTGCCACACTACAAGGCTTGGTCAACATCGTGCACTCACATAAGTACCTGTAAACTGCAGTGTGCACATGTAGACAAGTCACCTCTGCCACACTACAAGGCTTGGTCAACATTGTGCACTCACATAAGTACCTGTAAACTGCAGTGCGCACATGTAGACAAGTCACCTCTGCTACACTACAAGGCTTGGTCAACATCGTGCACTCATATAAGTACCTGTAAACTGCAGTGCGCACATGTAGACAAGTCACCTCTGCCACACTACAAGGCTTGGTCAACATCATGCACTCATATAAGTACCTGTAAACTGCAGTGCGCACATGTAGACAAGTCACCTCTGCCACACTACAAGGCTTGGTCAGCATCGTGCACTCATATAAGTACCTGTAAACTGCAGTGCGCACATGTAGACAAGTCACCTCTGCCACACTACAAGTCTTGGTCAACATCGTGCACTCATATAAGTACCTGTAAACTGCAGTGTGCACATGTGGGTGAGATAATGACATTGTTGGGGACATGAATACGAGTACTGTAATATTATGACCTGTAGAGATGCTAAAGTACAGAAACAGAACGAATGTTGATGCAGTGATACTATCCTGCCACACTAAGTACATTCACACTAAGCCATGGTAGGACAGCGACTGCTCAGACTAATGAAGTGCCCAAAGATGCAGGGCACATATCAGCAGTAACAACATGTGTGAATGCTAGAGGGCTAGCACTTTTCTCTGCATTGGCTGACCTGTTAGATGGCTATGCCTTCTGAAGGTACTAAGTATGGCAAGAGTCCCAGGTGACATTCAAGAAAGAATTAAATATTTTCTACTTTATGTACAGAGACACTGGCAATGCCTACTGGGTGACCTTTATAAGGGTCCTCTGTATAAAGTGGATGCCTGAAAAAGCACTCCCAGGGTAGTGGCTGCTGGCACTCATATTAGTCACGCTGGTCAGATGTGCAGCCTTGGCTGCAGTGACCTGAGAAGATTCCATTCTGCCCTTCTACACCAATGGAAAGAAGAGATCAGAGAGGATACACCTAAGATGAACAGTAAGTATGCTGGGCAGGTCACTACTTGTTATTTCTGATATGGTTAAATAGCCCTTTGCAGGACCTATACTTGTATTTGCTGTTCTTTTTCAGCTCAGGAGGTAAATAGCAGAGAAAAAGATACAGTACAGTAGGAGAACAAAGGGTCTCTCCAGATAGATTGGTGGGTGTGATATCTGTCATCTTATACTTAGTATTTGTAAGTCATAACACCAATGTATTGGTCACTGTTAGATCATGAAAATCTACCTGTTGCAGCCACATCTACCAGTACTAACTACTGTCTGAAACAACCTTTGTATGTTTGCTCTCTTACTAACACAAATCCACGCTAACATCCATCCACATACATTATACATGTTCAGCGGTCCTCACATTCCAAAGTTGCATTACATCTTTGCCACAAGATGCCTGACATTCACGGCTGTTGGCATAGTAACATGCAGTGGACATCGCAACAGAGCAGGGGAGTATAGAGCAAGAAAGATATTGATCTCATTGTACTGACAAGTGTATCATCCTACCATATGCCTGTGCGGGTGGTATAGCCATCACATTTCTGTTCTCTGGTGAGCAGCAACCAGTATTACAATGATTTCTGAACATGTGATCATAGCTGCCATTGTTGCAAGCAGTTGCTTGTCTGCCCACGGTAAACATCATTATTACTATATGCATGTGAAGCTGCACACATACCAGCAATGTCCATCTCAACATGTCATTTCTTTGTCCTTATCCCACAGAACATACTGACATGGGCATACCTGCATACACCCTCCATGACCTTTTTTAAGCATCTTTATTAAACAACATTTGTTTATAAGTGACACGAGTACACACACAGTAATATAAAAGAAAACAAACCATAACAATATTTCCTTTTCTTCACATTCACAAACATTATACATCACAAATATTGTTATATATTATATAATCAAATCAACATTACATATATTGTTCCATTCCTGCCTTCTCTTAAACCTTGTTCCTTCTCCAAAACACAATTCTGCATATATTGTTGCCACAATTTCCATTTTTTTCTATGTAATGTACTCCTACCATTTTCTAAGGATCCCACTTCCTGTTCTTTTATCTCTGTTACAATATTCACTACTTCAAGAATAGTTGGTTTAGATTTTTGATTTCCATTTCCTAGTAATTGCTTTTCTGGTAATGACCAGAATTTAACTTAATAAGGCCTTACTATGTTTAGGCAATTTAGATCCTGTATCCCAGATAAAACAAAATAATTTCCTTAGTTATTCTAATTTTCTCCCCAGTATTCCTGACAGAGTACTCTGTAGGGAATTTTTCAAGTCTGCCAACTCATTACACTCTGAGAACATATGATCCCATGTACCTCTTTCTTTACCATTACACCTCCAACATTTGCCATCTACCTGAGGAAAAATTCTTTGGAGTCTGTTTGGGGTATAAAAGTATCAACGCAAACACTTCCAGGTAAAAATCCTAACAACTTCTAAATTTTGTTGCATATTTGGGAGCCATACATACATCCTCTCCTTGTTTCTTTGCAAATTGCTTATCTAATCTCCCTCCCCAATCTTTTCTGACCTATTCTGATTGATTCTTATAGTTATCGTGCAACATTTTATATGCCCTACTAATTATAGTTATCCTGCAACGTGTTATATGCTCTACTAATTGTCCCTTTTTTAACATCAGTGTCTGTTCTAGAATCAGTTAAAAATTGAAGCAGTGCAAGTCTTTCATTCATGATTCTCTTATCTATTTCTCTTTTTCTGTACTCTGATATCAATCCCTAATAGGGAAAGTGATCACTAGCCTGCAATCCAAATGTCTTCTTGGCCTCTTCCCATTCTATTACCTTTCCCTCTCTAATAATTTGTTCCCAGTGCCTTGGTTCCTTTGCCAGCTTCTTTCAGTAAATTCCATCTCCCTCTTGTCTGTTCTCTTTACCCCTAATTACAATCATCTCTATTGGCAGAATCTCCTTTCTCCATTCTCATGTTGGCTTAGATCTTTAGTATACTTTCTGCTATTTTATGAATTTAATATTTTATGTTTTTAATTTCTCCAAATGTTTGAGGTTTCTAATACCATGACAGGAATGGACTCCATTCCTAAGTCAAAGTATGATTAAAGTTCACAAAATTAGGTTTATTACAATCTTTGATGTCAGCCAGAAGTGCTCTTCACAGCACCCACAATGGGCCCAGGAATGACTCCTTCTGCAATTCGTATAGAGTTACATGTACTGGTAACATATCTAAATACGATTGTAGATTCATTTCTATAAGACCCATTGGGATTGTCTGGGTATCTTCTAAAGTATTCCTTAACTAAGTTTTATTCACATTTGTTCATGTTTTATTGTTGATCCTTCATTAATTCCCAAATATTTATACACTCCCTCTTGCTCAAGTTTTTTTATATCACATTCTTACCCCAGACTGATGTTTTCCTGCTTTAAAGATTGCTTTTGCAGATTTATCAAGACCAAATGACATTCTTATATCATCTAAATAAGTTTTGACAACATGCATTGTGCTTTCAGTTCCTCATCTGATGAGCTATATAGCTTTAAATCATCAACAAAGAGAAGATGAGAAGTCTTTACACTTTGTTTTCTAGGAGCCAAATTATAGCCATGGGCTAAGCTGTTAAGTAAACAGTTTAATGGGTTAATGGCAAGGCAGAACAGCAGTGGTGACAGAGAGTATGAACATTCTGTATGAATGTTGTTATTCTCCTTAAGGATCTGCATCCAAAATCTCATTTGTTCCTTATTTACTAAATTGCCCCTCCTTCATCATCATTCCTTTTCACTTTGAATTGTAGCCTTTGGCTTGTGTTATGTATAAGAGCCTTAAATTTGCAACTGCAAAATATCCCTTCAAATCAGGCAATCATAAACCTCCTTGTTGTATTGGGGATCAAGCATCTTCACCTCTCAAGCAAAATCCTTCAACTCTTTAATAATTACTATCCACAACTTTTGCTCTGCTTGATACTAAGTCTAAAATGACTGAAAATATTTTACTGCTTGTGTCTTGCTATCCATACCCATAGCAACAGCTTCCAGTTTCTTAGTTTTACATTACCTTTTGCTTAGTCTCTTCTCACATATCCTTAGCTGTCATAACAGAATCCTTTTTAATACATACTCCTAAATACCTCATTTTATCATGTCTCCTTAAATATGGGTATTGCTGAATCAGTTCATGTGTGAGCACATATAAGTATAACCTTTGTTTTATCTTCATGAATTTTATATCCTGAAAAAAACTTGAAACTGTATCAGAATGTTTCACAACACAGAGATGCCATTTTCAGGTTCTATTACGTACAAAATAAATTAATCTGCATATAAAGGCAACTTTTTTTGAACACCTTACCAATTCTATACTTAAATTTATGGTCCCTAATTTTCTTTGTCAGTGTTTCTAAATATAAAGCAAATAACAAAGAGGAAAATTAATAACCCTGCCTGGTTTCTCTCTTCAGACACAACTTATCAGAGAGAAGCCCTCCCACTTTGATTTTTGCCTCCGATCCCTTATATATCCTTCTATTTAACCTTATTATTGTATCAGGAAAGCAAATGCTTCCATTGCCCTACTCATAAAATCCCAGCTTACTCTGTTGAATGCTATCTCTGCATCACAACCCAGCAATGAGTGGTATTTTCTTACATTCTGCTTCCCTCTGGATCATCATTGTTCTAGTAAAGTTGTCAAATATTTGCCTCCCCTCCACAAAACCACATTGGTCCATATATATCAATTTGGCATCATCTTTGCCATTCTTTTGGTCATTATAGACTTAAACAATTGATAATCATGGATTAAAATAGGCATATATGAAACTGGATCAGATGGGTCTTAGCCATTTTTAGGTATTACAGCCAACACAGTTTTTTTCCAGGATGTCAATGCCTCCCCTCCTTGTAAAATACTGTTACAGAAAACCATCCAGATCTTTAGCACTTTCTTCCCTCTAGCTTCCAAACTTCCACTGGAATACCTTCTATTCCTGGTGACTTTCCTGTAGAATGGTCATACAGCACCATTTGTATTTCATCTCCTCCTATCTTAACTGTTAGTTATTGAGCTTCATCTACCTCTAACCTTGGTATATTTAATATTTCCATGTGTGCTTTTTCTTGATTTCCCCACTTCTCTGTTTATATAAATTTTCATAAAATTTCTGAAATATCTCTAATACCTCTACAGGATCTCTGTTTTTACTGAATATGTCTATATTTTTTACACTAGAAACATCTTTATTAAATTATCATGTATGACACAGACAATATTACATTTATATAAATAAAAATAAACCATGCTGACACAATCTCAGTTGCAAACATTATACATTACAAACCATGCTGACACAAATGTAGCTGCAAACATTATACATCACTTATAACATATCCAGTCATTGTCAGTCATTATATAGTTCATTCATATCCTGCCTTCTTTTAAACTTCATTCCTCCAATGCATTTATTGATCCCATGCTTCCCATTTTTCCTATGTAATTTGCTACTACCCTTTTCTAAAGATCCCAATTCCAGTTGTTTTATCTGAATTATTATCTTTGCTACTCCTAGTAAAGTGCATTTAGACTTTGATTTCTATTTTCTAGTAATTGCTTTTTTGGTAGCCATCATGATTTGACTCAGCAAGGCCTCACTATGTCTAAGCAATTCCGATTCTGTATCACAGCTCAAAAAAAATAATTTCCTTAGTTACACCAATTTGCTTATGCAGCATCTCTGACAGAGTAGTCTGCAGGGAATCTTTAACATATGCCAACTCATTACACTCCCAGAAAATATGCTCCCAGTTATCCCTTTCTTCCCCATCATACCTCCATTTGCTGTCCACCTGAGGAAAAATTCTTTGGAGTCTACTTGAGGTATAAAAATACCTATTTAAACAATTCCAAGCAAAGATCCTAAATCTTCTAGACATTGTTGTTTATTTGGGAGACATACATATATTCCCCATTGTTTCTTTGAGAATTTCCTATCCAGTCTCTCTTCCCAATCCTTTCTAACCTTCTCTGATTCTTATAGTTATCTTGAAATATTTTATGTGTTCTACTAAATATTCCTTTCTTAATGGCAACTTCTGTTCTAGATTCTACTAAAAATGCTACCAGTGCAGGTTTTTTATTTAGGACCGCCTCTCTTTGCTTGTACTCTAATATCAATCCTTGATAGGGAAGGCAATCCCTAACCTGCAGTCCAAATAAATTCTTGGCATCTTCCCATTCTATTACCTTTCCCTCTCTAGTCATTTGCTCCAAATACCTTGGTTTCCTTTACCAGTTTTCTCCAATAAATTCCAGCACCCTCTTGCCTATTGTCTGTATCCCTAATTGCAGTCATGCCTATCAGCAGAATCTACTTCCCCCATTCCTGTGTTAGCTTAGTTCTTAGAATATTTTCTACTACTTCATAATATAATATTCTGTATGATTATTGTTATTTTACTTAAAGGTCTGCATGCAAAATCCCAGTCTCTCCTTGTTTCTTGAGCTCCCCCCCCCCCTTTCATCATCATCCCTTTCCACTTTGAATTATAGTTTTTTGCTTATGCTATGTATAGCAGCCTCAACTGTGTTGCTCTGAAATACCCCTTCAAATCAAGTAATCCCAATCTGCCCTGTTCTATTGGAAGAATAAGCTTAGCCACTTGACTCTTGCTGTCTTCCCTTCCAGATAAAATCATTCAGCTCTTTATTAAGTGCTATCCACAGCTTCTTCTCTGGTTGATAAAATATGCCTGATCTGAGTATAAGACTAAAGGGACTAAAAACATTTTAACTGCTCGTATCTTACTATTGATATCCCACTTGACTCTTCCCATCTTCCCCTCCCAGATAAAATCTGACAGCTCTTTATTAATTGCTATCCACAACTCCTCTGGTTGATAAAATTATTCCTGATATGTGTGTAAGACTAAAAGGACTGCAAACATTTTAACTGCTTGCATCTTATTATCCATATCCATATAACAGAGCTTCCATTTTCTCAGTTTTTGTATTATGTTTTATTTAGTCTCTTCCCACATATCCTTAGCTGCCACATCAGTATCATTTTTAATCCATACTCCTAAATACTTCATTTTATCATGTCTCCATAAGTATGGATATTGCTCAACTAATTCGTATGTGGGTACATAATTTACCACTATTGTCTTTGTTTTCGCTTCATTAATTTTGTATTCTGAAAAAAATTAGAAACTGTGTCTATATGTTCCACAGCAATGTAATGTCTCTGTCTGGTTTTGTCAGGTATGAAATAATATCATCTGCAAATAGAGCTAGCTTTTCTTGACTTCCATACCAATTATATCCTTGAATTTCTGAGTCCTTTATTTTCTTTTCCAGTGGTTCTAAATATAATACAAATAACAAAAAGGAGAGAGAACACCCCTACCTGGCTCCTCTGCTCAAGCAAAGATTATCAAAGAGGACACCACCTACTTTAAATTTGCCTCTGATCCCTCATAGATCCTCCTAATCAACCTTATAATTTTATCAGGGAATGCAAATGCTTCCATCACTCTGCTCATAAACTCACAGCTTACTCTATCAAATGCTTTGTCTGCATCAAGACCCACCATTCTGATTCCCTCCAGATCATCAGTGTTCTCTTAATGTTGTCAAATGTTTGCCACCCCTCCACAAAACCACATTAATCCATATCTATCAATTTTGGCTTCACATTTGACTTATTTTAGCAATTATAGACATAAACATTTTATAATCATGGTTTAGTATTGAAATGGGCCTGTATGAAGCTGGGTCTAATGGAGCTTTATCCTGTTTAGGCATTACAGCTACCACAGCTTTCATCCAGGATGTTGGTACTCCTTCTCCTCTTAAAATTCTATTAAACAAAATCTTCCAGATCTTTATCAGTTCCTTCCCTCCTAGCTTCCAAACTTCCACAGGAATACCATCTATTCCTGGTGACTTTCCTGTAGATTGGTTATACATCGCCATTTTTATCTCATCCCTTCCAATAAAACTGTTAGCAACTGAGCCTCTACTACCTCTAATCTTGGCATATTTAATTCTTCCATAGACATTTCCATTTGTACCTTTCCTGGATTTCCATATTTTTCTGCTTTATACAGACATTCATAGAATTCCTGAAATATTTATAATACTTTTACAGGATCATTGTTATCTTCCTTGTTATAAGCTCCCTAAGCTTGGTGACAGCCCTTTTTGCTTTCTGTTGCCTGAGTCGTTCTGCTAAAAGCTTTTGTGCTGTAAAGTTATTAACAACAATCTTTCTAGGTAATCCCTTATTTTCAGTTTAGCTTTCTGCAGTTGCTCCTCTTCTTGTTCTGTGAGATTCCTCCTATTTTACAATACTTTAACATTTGTCAGTCCTGCTAAATAATTTTTGTTACTTCTTTACCATATATCCCTTTCTTTTATTACCATTCTATTTTAAACTCCACTTTAATTTTATCCCGCTGCCTAGCTGTATTTTCAGAAGAAATTTCTATGTTCTCTAATAGCTCCTGAATAATTTCCACTACCCATTCCTTAAATTCCTCTCTTTTCAACACATAGGTGAGAAAGTGCCAGTTAGGGTTACCACCTGTCCCACTTTGCGAGGGACAGTCCCTCTTTGGGCAGTTGTGTCCTGCAAAAAAATTGAAAAAATGGCAAATGTCCTCAGATTTTAGGACAAAAATATTTCCTTTATTTTCTATAATAGTTGCATAAAACAGTTATTTTGTATCTGAAATATCTAAACATTATAAGAAACAGAATACGCAACTCAAATCCTACAAGAATAATCTTTTATTCTGGCAAAAAAAGTGAATTCCTGTCCTTTTACTAGCCGTGGGTATGTTTTGCCCTGCAAAATTTGACATTTCTAGAAGAAATGTCCCACTTTGGGCATTTGAAAACATGGCAACCCTAGTGCCAGTGTCTTATTTTTATTCCATTACCCTGTGTTTTTATTTTAGTTATTATTGGCTCATGATCTGAAATAGTTATTGAGTGCGTATCAAGACCTTCAAATGAATGCACATGTTCCTGTGAAATGTAAATTCTGTCTAGCCTAGCCCAGTTTTTTTATCTTGGGGAATAATATGTAAATTCACTCCAAACTCCTAGTACTGAATTTACATCTTCCATGCCAAATATTTTCATAAATTTCTTTAAATATCTACCCCCTTTATTATATTTTCCATCCTGGGCCCTCCAGACACATCTTCACTATTGCAAATCAAATTCCAATCCTACCTTTAAGTAATATTCCTTGCTGAAAGCTGATTATTTCTCCTAGACTTTTTTAAGCTCCATTGTAGCAGTTTTAGGTGGAATATAAATACATGCCATAATCCTCCTCCTTTGCCAATAGCCCCTTAGTACTAAAAAACTACCATTCTTGTCTTTTTATCCTCTTCTAGTACTATTGGCATTCCTCTTGTAATTAATGTAAGTACTCCTCTCTTCCTTTGTCCCAGGTCTTCTGCTTTAATAATTAAATTAATAATAACACACAAAACTATGTTCTTCTTCAAATATTGAAGTTTTACTCTCCTAATAGGAGCAAATGTTCCAAACTGACAGCCATGCAAACAGACTCAAGCTAACCTAAAAGAAAGGTTATCCATGCTAAGATGCATGGTATAGCCTGTGGTTCTGTTAAGTGCTGTCTGGTTTTGTCTCATATTTATAGCTCTCTGAGGTAGGAAAACACTTGAATGCTTTCAGAGAACATTTTCTATAAGCCATTTCTCTTTATCAGATTGTCTGCTGGAGCCATGAAAATCATTTGGCTCCACTGTATGGAAGCTACAGTTCCAGAATATCCTCAATTTGGGACTAACGGCGCAGAGCGGGGCTTGTTCTTCGTGTTTTCCAAAGAAACTGTTGCACAAAGCTTCCATACAGTGGAGCCAAATTGGTAGAAATCCTCCAGAAAGAGGGCAACAGATTCAGAAACCTGAGTGAGATGACTTCCTGTACTTGAGCAAATGGTGGTCCAGTGGTCCTTCTTGGTGTATCCTTAATCCTCAAACTGCTACAAAATGCATGATTTGCCTTGCATTCTCACCATTTCTGAAGGCTGTGAAAGTTCTGCCATTCATCATATCAGCAAACTGATCTCTTTACAGCTTTTTTATCCTTGTGATTTATCAGTGTTGGTTTGTGGATTTGCGGAATAAACAATCATCTGGGACTGGCTATCTGGCTTGTACCTTTTTTTGGTTTATCATTTGACACAATCCCCCACTCAGGTATTATAGAGAAACTCTCCGCTTTGGGAATTTACCCCTACATTACTAGATGGCTAGCCAACTGGCTCACCAACATGATGCATACTGTCAAAGTAGGTGACTTCACCTCTAGCAAAAGACAAGTCACCAGTGATGTACCACAGGGTTCTGTGCTTGGCTCCTTACTGTTCAGAATTTATTTATCAGAAGTTCAGGCAAACTTAAATGGCCTGTGGCTGATCAAGTCCACTGGTGATTGCAAATTGGGAGTAATCATTTAGTCCTCCAACAATGTTATTATACTGCAGGCAGGGTTAACACAGACAAAGGATTGGTGTCAATGCCGAGAATTAAAGCTAAATGCAAAAAAATGCAATATTATTCCATTTAGGAAAGCTGACATCCCTGCTAATTACATTAGAGACTGCAGTCCCCTAAGTGTACACTGACTGGTACATGATCTGGGTACTCAGGTTAATATCAATCTGAACTTTGACCATCCCGTATCCATATTAGTAAGGAAATCCTTCTATGTGGCATGTGTTATAAGTAAAGGTATCAAATCTAGATATAAGGCTGTTATCATTCCATTATACTTGGCCCTCATCAGACCAATAATTGAGTACAATGCCCCTTTTTGCATGTACCTCACCAGACACCTGTAATAATTGGAGAGACCACAGATGTTTCAAACCAAGAAATTACAGAGTACACAAAACAAGTCTTACACAGAAAGATTGAAAGCCCTGTCACTCTATTATGTCTCCTACAGGTTGCTTAGGGGTGGCCTGTATACCTCTCAACTGTACAGAGTTTCGCAGAATGTCCAGATTTGTGCCTCATATTTTTGAACCATTTTTCAAAATATTCTGGTTTTCTTTCAAATCATTAGCACATTATTGAACATTGAGGTCAGAAAATAATGACAGACATTTGAGTTTCAAATGTCATACCTTTCATAAAATTCAAATTAATGTGAAACCTGTTAATCTATCAACTTTCTAAGTTTGTTAGAGCAATATTTAAAAATTGTCCCTATTTTTAGGCCTTTGTCCTCCCATTATTTATGGCTTTGTCCAGATTTCTTGCTCTAAGATGTTGAGAGGTATGGTGGCCTGTGCCTGGCTTAAAGGTCAGTCTCTGACTTGGCCCTGATGGAAATGCTACACATTTGTAAATCAAATTGCACGAGGGTCACTCACTCCAGGGATCTTAACTTATCATCTGACATGAGCAGGTCATGCTGGAAAGATCAATAAATCTTCCAGAGATTGACACTTCTCTGGAACTATCTTCCAATTTATGTGAAAAAGAGCCCCTCCCTAACCCTCTTCAAACACAACCTTGATCAATGGATGGGTAACCACAAATTCACTACTTGGGTGGCGCCCATATCCATCCTGAACAGAGGGAGTCAGTATTAACTACCATAGACCCTTATCTCAATGAACTTCAATTACCTAACCACCAACAACTGGGGAAACCTGGGATAAATATGGCTAGGCTTGAAAGGGCTCTAGGGCAGTTAACCTTGTAACCTTCTATGTACCACCAGAAATTAAAACAATAAACAAAAAACTGAATAAATTAAAAAATGTTGTTAGGGAGCTTAGGTGGCAAATCCGTTTACAAGCTGACAGCTGGCCAGGGATTAATGAGCGTAGTTCCATTATACCAGTTTTAAAACTAAAAGCACTGAAAAGAAAAAAGCTCCAGTGCACTACATTAACTACATTTAACACATAAGACATTAGTAAGACAATAAAGATTACTTAGAGTTTAAAGTATTTTTTTTTGTATTGGGAAAAGCATATAGTTTCCCTCTTCCCTAATTTCCTGGATTTCCCTTTTTATATCTCATCCATGAAGACAATCAGGAAACAAACTTCTGGTCTCTTCTTTTTCTAATTTGGTCTTCTTTTCCTAACTCCTCTATCACTATCCTCACATCCCTTATTGTTGGCTGTTTCCTTCTGTTCAACATTTTAGTTATTGTTTTTCAGCTATTAAGACAATTATCCATGGCAGTTCATGTACTACCTGACTGATATCACCCTCTATGCCTTCTCCTAGAAAATGTTGCTCTTCTATTGCATTTCTTTTTTTTTTTCTGTTTTACTTATCAAATCTTCCAAGTTGCGTCTTCAGTTTTCTAATCTATCACAGGTCCAAAAAACAACTTTCCAGTCCCTCCTCCCTCTAGTAGTAAAAGTATCAAACTAAACCAAACTACCGGCAACCATGAGTAAACAGTCCAACAAATATTTATTAAACACTTTTTGTTTGGTCAGATAACCTGAACTTCTTCAGATAAAAAAGGAAAAAAGGCAACACATTTAAAAATCTTTCCTCACCTATCATGTGTTCTGGTCCAGACCAATGAAATAATAGGCATTCTTACTCCTCCCCTCCACTCTCTTAATACATACTGAATACTTATATTTATACATAAATAAATAAACTTACTATGAATAATACATACAAATATAGAAAAAAATTATAAATTATTAAAAATATATAAGAATATAAATAATACTTAACATATTATTATCTAACAAGGCTTTTACGTTTTAGTAAACATAATATAGGACATGCATCATTTATGCCTGGGTAACAATATGCATTCAGCCGTATTTGCCAGAACAATTCCAGTTCTTCTAATCTTAAAGAATAAGGGCCCCCTCTACTATCAAGGACAATTTGGTCAATAACTCAGAATTTAAAGGAATGTTCTTTTTCTACTGAGACATGTTTTCCAAGGGCATTCTCCATCTTGCCCTTATTAATGGAGCAAATATGTTCATACACTTGTTCTTTAAATTTCCTCTCTGTCTTACCCATATAGTAGACAGGGCAGCATTGGCACTTGGCTAAATAAACTACCATTTTCGAATTACAATTATATCTCTTGTTTGTTTTAAATTTAACATCCTTAACACTAAATGCACATCCTAAATCCATGAATTTGTAATATAAACACATCTCGCATTTAAACATTCCAGGATGTCTAGCAAGGCAGAAAGTTCTATTTTCCAACAAATCTTTCATATTAGAGCCCCTTTAAAAAATCATTTTAGGACATTCACCCACCTTTGTTACCATAGGGGTGTCATTCATTAATAGACTCCAATTCTTGTAAATAATATTACTGAGGATAGGAGCATCCAAGCTAAAAGGTGTGATAAAACTTGCCATAAAGTTAATATCACTAGACGGATTTCGTATAATGCGTGTGCTAATCTGAGTAGGTCCCTCATCGGGGGTCTGTGTTTCCCCTTTACTAAGGATAGGTTTATAAACCCCAAGGCATCTCTTGTTTTGAACCTCTTCAACCAAGTTCGATGTTAATGTATCAGGGTATCCTCATCTGAGGAACATCCCCCTCAAATTGTCACACTCAACGATAAAATCAGCATCATCAGTTACCATTCTTGCTGCCCTTACTAGTTGTCCTTTGACAACTGAGCATTTCTGATGAAACAGATGGCAGCTAGAGAAATGTAAAAATGCATTTGCGTATATACTTTTACTAAATATTTTTGCCATATACCTGACAGTTATCCTATCCTTTTTAAATTCAATATCCAAGTATGGCATCACTTCCTGATTGAAACTAAAGGTGAATTGTAAAAAGCTAGTTGTAGTATTCAGATAATTCACTAATTCAGTGGCTATTTCATTATCACCTTTTAAAATTATAAAAATGTCATCCAGGTATCTGGTATAGAAATAAATACAGTCTTGTACTTGACTGTTCTTAAACAAATACTCTGATTCCCAGTATGCCATAACTAGGTTCGCAAAACTTGCACCACAAGGGGACCTCATGGCTACCCCGATTTTTTGGTAGGTAATACTCATTGTCAAAAATAACGTAGTTGTTCATAAGAATAATGTCCATAAGTTCTTCCACTTGGGAAGTTTCTGAATAAGGTGCACCTCTGGACTTTAACATCAATGAAACCCATTTGATTCCTTCCAGGTGAGTGTATATAAATATTTCACATCGATGGTTAAAAAATTATATTTACTGTTAAACTCTAACTCATTAATTTTCTCTAAGAATGTCCAGGAATCTTTGCAAAATTGAGTTTTGTGAATAATGTACTTTTTTTAAATATCTACTACTTTAGTACATGGGTATGTTATAGAGTTTCTAGCATCCACAAGGGGTCTCATGGGTGGGTTGTCAGTACTTTTATGGACTTTAGGAATACCAAATAAAATTGTGGTTTTAGGAGCTAACATTGCCAAAAAAATAAACATATTCACATCAATTTTAGCTTCAATAAATAAATTGTTTATGTAATATTTTATGTATTGATAAGCTGTAGTCATCTCATTTAGAGAAACATGTTCATAAGTATCACCTTCCAAAATCTGCTTCATCTTAAGTACATAATCATTTAAGCCCATGAAAATCAACCCACCTCACTTATCAGGTTTAGTCACTCTTAACTGAAGACATGCGTAGGCATTCAGCTTTTCTAACGTTATTGAAATAGTTAGAATTGTTGGCAATTTTAAACTAATTTCTACCATCTAATAAAGTATAAAAATCTAACTCACAAATACGTTCAAACAAGTTCAAAGCTGGATGCACAGGAGTGTTATACATACTCATTACTTTAAAATCAACATTACAATAATTTTTGTTCTCTGGTAGTACCATTAGATTCAATTTTCTAATAAAAAGTTTGAAGTCCATAATTGTCTTAGCTAAACTGGCCCATCGTGCAGATACAAATGTAAGGCCTTTAGCTAAAAGTTCAACTAAGTCCGGGTCAACTATAAATGAATGGAATAATTATAAATATTAAAGTCACCATTACTGTTCATTATGATGACACAATTATTCCTACCTGAAAATGTATCTTACAATCCGAGTTGCCAGAACCAGCAACAACACAGAAACAATACCCGCAAAGGGAACAAACGGAGGAGATAACAGGCAGTTTAACTGGTGATACATCTTTAGGTAGGAATAACTGTATTATCATAATGAACAGTGATGGTGACTTTAAGAACACATTGAAGGTTATGATTGGAGACCTGATCATAATTCTTTGTAGCAGATGCAGTTTTATCTGCTCCATGTAATACTAGTTACAGAAGAAAAAAGAAAAAACACTGTTTTCCTGGTTTTCAGAGTTGTAAAACATTCAGCGAACACTGTCAGAAAGGTAGTGTAACACAGTCCCTTTCTGTTATACTCACATTGCCAGGCCTCTCAACTATCCAGATTTTCACAGAAGATCCAGATTTTTGCCTCATATATTCGATCTGTTCCTCATGAAATCCATGGTTTTCAGACAAATTACAGAGGACTGAATTACTAAAATAAAGATGTACATAAAGATGTACATTTATGTTTCAGGCTTTGTATGCTTCAGAAAAAGCAGGAAAACATACATCCTGTTATTCTAGCAACTTTTCTTTTTAACAGGAAGGCAGGGACACAGACTGCAGGCAGAAACAAATCTTTTATTCCTACCATTGTCATTTGCTGGTCAGTACTATCAGAATTTATAGCCTAGCGCGGGACCCGACCTTAACAACGTTAGGAGGGAGTGCTTAGCAGTTGTTACAGTCAGGTCCTTCTCCTCTCTGGTGCTTAACTGATTTGTCTTTTTCCAAATATCAGAGTGCAACCACCATGCTCCATGCACTACATGGAAATACAGTAGTCTATACATTAATTTAGGTATTGAGGTATTGTGGGTCCAATCTTTCATGATGCCATGTCATGGATTTTCATCTCTGAAAAAATATTTAGGGGCTGTCCTTATCAACAAAATAAAATGCAAAAACCGCACACTTTTTGTATTAAAAACTGTTTAATTTGGTATTGTATATGGCAAGCTTTTTATATAGAGTTCCAAAGATCTGTTACTTACATTTGCTTTAGAATATGACCAATAAACTTTAAAATAGTGTTTACCAAAAGTATAAAAAAAAAGTTTACATAAGCATATCAAGAAATAAGCACTTGCAAAAATTCAAACAGTAATAGAACATAAATCAGCAATGGCATTAGAACCTTATTCTGTGAGTCCACAAATGTATAAGACATTTGCAACTCTTTAGAAATAAAATAAACTCATAATTAATCAAAAAGGAAATAACACAGACACAGAAATTCATGAAACAGTAGACCATGTTCAAAACTTTTTAAAAGAAATATATACACTGCAAACAATAGCTGAAAATGTTAATTATTTTAAGGAAATATAGTGAACTCAGTGAAGAAAATATTAAAATATTAAATGCAAAAAATAATTTAAGAAATTAAAAACTAAAATCATTCAAACATAACACAGAACCAGGAAATGATGATCTACTGTCAGATATATAGACATATTCCAATCACCCTTTTGCTTGATTCAGTTAATTTAGAGCAAAACAAAATGTGTTCTTCTTGGAAATATAGCATATCATCAGTGATTCCTAAACCTAGCAAAGAATATATATTGTGTGCTTCATAAAGTACAAGGACCAGTGCCAGCTATTGTTATTTATAGTTAGTGGCTACAAGCTGTACAGAAATAGAGTAATCACAAATGATGTAAACAGAACAGTGTATTACATCTGAGGTAAAATGGAAAAGGTTTATAAGACAGAGTCTTACCACTTTGAAGTAAAGTTTTAGGGTTAGTGTCAGAGGTTTAATGTTGGGGTTAGGGACAGAGCTTTATGGTTAAATACAGCATTTTAAGGTTAGGGTTAGAGTTTTAGGATTACAGTTAAGAACAGAGTTTTAGGGTTATGGATAAGGTTAGACTTTAAGATTAGAGCTGCTACATTTAAATGTTGGTTATTCACAGCACTGTATAACTCATGTTAACATTCTAGAAAATGATAGACACAAATGTAATATGTCTGATAGCCCTTAGTAACTAGTGCTCCAATATCTTTAATTACTGCAGACAAAAACACTAACATTAATAAACAGAACAGCCTGAAGGCCCAATTTATACAGAAAAGACAATGAGGTAGAAAGTAACAATTAGCACATTATGTTAATCAAAATAGTGCAGATGATGTGCAGAGATGAGGTGATGCAGAAACGAGTGTAGCATGAACATGCTAGAGGGAAAACAGTGTAATATTGTCTGATACAAATGAACATTTAATAACATGCAAAAGAGCATCAACATGCTGAGAGTCACTGCTGTGCAAATGATGACATCAAACATGACAGCGTGATTCAGAAATGCATAAAATTAGCACAATGGGCCATAGTGATCTACTTTTCTGAATAATGTTCTGTTTCTGTGTACAACTGTTACAACTGCATCACTCAACATGGTAGTAGTATTATCTGCTGTAGCTTATCCACGTGTGTTAAAGGTCAGTTTGTGAACCGGTGACCTCCATGCTGCTCATCACTGCCCTCTACATTCCACAAGTCTGCCAGCAACTGACATATCATCACCTCCAAGACTGGGACATTGTCAATCACTAAGGTAGGGCAGACTACCCATTCAGGAGTTAGTAGACATGTGCCAACCTTATATGAACCCAGTGGGGATGCATGGACTGTCGATTTCAGTGGACATGGTGTTTATAGCATTAGCCATCTTTGCTATGGGGACCTTTCAGCATTTGACAGGGGACACATTAGACATTTTTCAGGTGGTGACCCCATGAATCCTACATCAGTTTCTTGATGTGATACTGCAACATGTGGAGGAGTATATCTGGCTTCCACAAAAAGCAGAAACTACCACTGTGTGGGCATTTTATAGTATGGACCATTTCTCTGAGGTCCTGGTGACCAGTGACTACACACGTTTTGTCATAAAGCCTCCACCTGCCCCATGTGACATTCCATAGATCAACCAGAAGGGTTTCCACTCCATCAACTACCAGCTGATGTGTAGTGACAGGGCATTATAAAGAGTGTGTCTATGTATAGGGTATTATATACAATATATTTGTGCACAGGTTATTATACACAGTGTGACTGTGTATAGGGCATTATAAACAATGTGTCTGTGCATAGGGAATTTTTTACAATGTGTCTATATATATAGGGCATAGGGTATTATATAAAATGTGTCTGTAAATAGGATGTTGACTGGCTTGCCTAATAGGGTATGCCCAAGTTGGAGACAGAATAGTGTTGGCTGTCTCTATGGGAGTGCCCTTGCCTAAAGGTAGAGGCAGTGGACAGTGTGGACAGTGAAGCCATACCTAGGATAGTGAGTCTGGCCACCATAGGCCTGGCATGCAATCATGTAGTTTGCATTCATCCACTAGCATGTCCACAACGGCTAGTCGACTGCAGTTGAATACTCTTGCATGGATGCACCAATGGCTGCCAAATAGGGCACCAGCTCCTAGTTAGTGGCCACTTATGCCTGGATCACTGAACTGCAATTCTGCTGATTGATGCCAAGGGTGACACTTAGATCTGGAAATGTTCCTGAACCATGGTGGTGATAGTCTACCAAACAGTGTACCTAGGGTGGGACAAGAAGGGAAACAGCAGCACCAGGCACAAAGTGTTGGGAGACAGGATCAGCTAGTTCTGATCAGAGCTCTCTTTTGAAAGCTGATATTGTATTTGTAGTCAAACCTCAGCTCTGTAGCTCTCTATGTGAGGTCTAAACAGTAGCAACTGCTTGCAGTATTGTAGCAAACAGTTTGCCATAGTTTAAAAGTAAAAAAAATCTCTTTTATAACTAAAACCTGAGTGCTGCAATGCTATGTGCAGGTAGTATATAAACTGTAGCAACTCTTTGCTGCATTTTTAGCAGTTTGCTGCAGTTTAAAAGAAGAAACATTTTTTTTAAATAAAATATGTTAAAGGAGAGTTGGGGCAGGACACAAAAATGGGACCTGAATGGCTGGGGCTGGAGGGAGGGGTATGTGTCATGCATCTGGCCACCAGGATGGTGTGCCAATAGAAGGAATGTCTATTTGCTGGGGAGGGTGCATAGATCTAGCCATAATAAGCTGATAACTTATGGCTTATTACAGTGAACCATTTTTTTACTCTTCACTTGAAAAGCTGAGAGGGTGGTGTGGTGGTTCATAGCACCAGGGCGCTAATTGAACCAGCCAAACTTTTGGGTCAACCTACTCCTATGCTGGGTGCACTCCCTTGGAGGCAGTCTGGCCCTCCAATGCCATCTGTTGATAGTAACACCTATGCACCAGGGCTTGGTATGACATGCATGGCATGGCCTTAACTGAGCATGGTTAATGTCAGAGATACATCCTGCCCCTTAACAGTCACCTGAGCTTTGGATGATATCATTGTGCTATCTACTGTTAATGCTGTGACAGTGCCACCGTGTCATCAGCCTGTGTCATGGACATGGTGTCATCATTGTCAGCAACCAGTGACCCACAACATCAAGCATGTTCCAGCATGTTGTGCTGGATCTTCTTTCATTGGAACCTGTGACTGCATACAGATAATATATCAGTGGCAATGCAGGATAATATCTGTGACTCCTACCACCATGTGGCACACAGTGCAGAATAATATCTGTGACTCCTACCACCATGTGGAACACAGTGCAGGATAAAATCTGTGACTCCTACCACCATTTGACACACAGGCTGTTACATGTCAATTAGATCTAAAGCCTAAAGGCACATACATTTCTTGTAGCTAAGTTTGTCACTGTTGCAGCCCTGATGTCACATGTTTGAGCAAACCATTCACAGTGTCCTACAGGAATGATATGTGCCTCTACTCACCAGGATGTCCTCTACAGACAGTGAGGCAGTTGTCACCAGCCCAGCCCCCCCACATGTATGTCACCACCAGGTATGAAGGTTCCCTCACTTTCCCTGTCTCCAGTGACCCAGTGGGTAACCTGTTTCTGTCGCTTTCCTGTGCATTGGTCCTGGCATCCTACATGTAGTAACATATCAGTGATCCTGAGATGCACCCCTGCAAATGTCCTATTATGACCATCCACTGTACTGATGCTCTGCAGTAGTCCTTTGAACATCTGGTCTTAGAAGGCCCTGTCAGTGTTACCCTTCTCCAGGATATGTATGCCAGAGTGTGTGTGTGTGTGTGTGTGTGTGTGTGTGTGTGTGTGTGTGTGTGTGTGTGTGTGTGTGTGTGTAAGGCCTCTACTAGCACCTCCATCTTTTGCATGGTGAATGTCTCCAGCTGTTGCCTTTCTGTCTTTCCCATGCCGGACATGTACACCTGTGGTTTACACATGTGAATTCATATGCATGTGTATACACAACTGTCCATGCAATTTGACAATTGTCTCCATACTCTCCCTAACATCCTTATGGTAGCCACATTCCTGTGAGCTGATACAGTAGAACCTTTCTGCACTGTATCATAATGTGGTCGCTGTGGGCAGTTAACCCTACTTGCCATCCAATGGGCATGTGCAGATAGCACAGTTCATGTTTGGTATCCTGTAGGTTTGATATCTGCTCCCCTGTAGCACATCATGCTGTCTGTGTACATAAAACATAGTGTGGCATCACCTCCTCAGCAGTGACTGAGATTGACTGCATTCCTTGTGCTCTTGTCAGGCCAGGCCCCCTGTGCCCTCTGCCCTATAATGCTCATGTTTCCAACAGGATTATAACCTGTCTTGCACTGTCCCTTGTGCCTGTCATGCTGAGCCCGCCCATCCTGTCCCCTGCCCCCCCCCATCATGCCCTTTGCAGTTTTATCCCACCTAGTGCATTGCTCTGTGACAGTGTCTGTTGCCTCCACACACCACAGTGGTCACAGTCACCACTGCAGTCCTGAGGTCCTTTACCTTTTGTCTTGCATGATGTCCATTTATCTAAATGGCAGATCACTCTGACAGCCAGTATTCTGATTCTTTGTATTGTTGCTGTAATGCAGCCTCCCACAAAATGGCAACCATGTTTTTATTGGAGTACAAGACCCATCATGTAATGATTATGCTAATCAGGTGATTTAATATGACTACCTCTAAAATGCACCATTAACATGATGCATTATGGTTCATAGGTACTTAGTAAGCTATTGATATGTGAGGATCTTAAGAAGCCTAGTCTTATGCTCCCATGGTAGTTTTTAAACCTTATATTTTATGTTGAACTAGTCTAGAAACAGGCAGAACAAGGATAAGTTAAAATATTTATATATTGTCCCTATCCATGAGGGAGAAAGGGGCTACATCAGGACTGAATTTGCAGTTACCCATCCATCCATCCATCCATCCATCCATCCATCCATCCATCCATCCATCCATCCATCCATCTAAATTATATTTGAATAGCATAAGAGAAGTACTTTGATTTTTGTGGAGTGATAGATGGTCCCATAAAGTAAAATTCTTTGTGATACATATCTATCCCTCCAACATGTTCTCTTTATGTTGTAAAAGAGATTGAGATCTCTTGAGCAGGTGTTTATGCTACCATTGGACTTACAAATCTGTAATTAGTCTGACAGATATGGATCTACTGAGGCTCTATATGTCAAGGCAGAGGTCACATATTAGTAGCCTATATCATACCCTGAAGAGGGGCAGTGGTTTTTGAGATGGTCTGCATAGTTTTTATGATTTAGGTCTTTGATTTTCTTATTGAGGAAGCACTGTGGTCATTCCTGTTATGACAAGTGTTTGCTCGGGTACATACTGAAAGGGGCATTATACTTACTGGTCAGTCAAATGAATGCTGAGTACAGTGGAATGATTACATCCTAGGACCTAAACACCATGCCTTTAGATGTAAGCTGTGCAAGGAAAACGAAGTTCCTTACAATAGTGGATATGTGTTAGTGAAAAGACGGTTCATTCTGAATATAGGTTCCAAGATGGCTGACTTTGTGATGAATTTTCAGGGATATATTGTTAATCTGATACTTACAAAGGGAGTCATGCTTGCTTAAGGATAAAATTATACATTTTTTGCCATTCAGTTTTAATCTATGGAGATACCAGCTATTTTTTTTTAGACATGCCCTTTTGGAGGAGCATTGTGTCATCTCAGGAGTTTATTACTGCACCAAGTCTGCAGTCATCTGCAGACTTGATCATCTATAAACCCTTATTTCCTATAACCAGTAACTACACAACAGTTGCAAACTCCATACACAGTAAAACAGCATAATCCACTAAACTCCTCTAGCAATCCACCAGGGCTAGAGATTTCTTCTTGCTTTTAGCACCAGCAAAGTCACTCAAAGTGAAACTCACAAAACACGCACATAAAATCCGAAATGCTTTAATAGTGAGTGATTTTGCTGGTGCTAAAAGCAAGGAGAAATCTCTAGCCTTAGTGGTTCACTGGACAAGTTTGGTGGATTCTGCTATCTATAAACCCTTAACATAAGCTTTAACATCCAAGTAGTACATTTGCATTTATTTAATTTGTTTGTTAACCACTATAGTCCAACTGGGCCATTCAAGACCGTTTTTTAGATGAGGCCTGAGGAAAAAGGTTCCAACATAATAGACAAGAAGTTAAATACTTACAATAACAATATACTGACTGAATACTACTCAACCTCCTAGTGCAAGAAATCTGGACAAAGCCTAACAAAACAGGGGTACAAGGGCTGGAAAATAGGGACAGATTTTGAATATTGCTCTTATAAACTTATAAAGTTGATAGAGTAGCAAGTTTTGTTTTAACATATATTTTCAGAAGGATTTGAAGTATGAAACTCAAATGTATGTCATTATTTAGTGACTTCAGTCCTCAGATCATCCCAGTGATTTGCCAGAAAACCACACATTTTATGAGGAATAGACCAAAATATAAGGCAAAAATCTGGACATTCTGCACAAATCTGTACAGCTGAGAGATAGAAGACTGTAAAAAATCTATACTGATATATAGGGGAACTGACTAGAGAAATATCAGGAAGAAGCATGGTACAGAATGTACTAAATCAATATGATCAAAGAAGCATTTAGTTGTAAAAAAAGTAGAGTTTATGATAATACAATCATTGTAGACCGAGGAACATGAAAGTTTGAGAAATAAACAATAGAAATGGTAGTGCAAATAGTTGAAAGTTATATTTAAAAGTTAGAATAATTTTTTGAAAGAGTGGATTAGAGAGGGATAGTTAAGATAATTTTGGGAGATATAGAGGAGAGTCATTAGCTTGGTGGAGCAGCACAAGGCATGGCCAAGAGTTAAACAGGAAATCTTTTAACTTTTCTTTGAAGGTCTTGGAAGTAGATGTTTGTCAAATTGTAGTGGGAATGGAATTCCACATCTTTTTTTTAAACAAAAAACATCTTTATTAAATTATCACTGATGACATAGACAATCATATGTTTATATAAATGAAAACAGCCATATTGTCATAATTTTAGTTTCAAAAATTATACATCACTTATAATCTATCTAGTCAGTCAGGCAAACATTACACAGCTCATTTAAATCCTGCTTTCTTTTAAATCTCATTCCTCCCCTCTATGTATTTTTCCCACAATTCCCATTTTTTTCTATATAATTTGCTCCTACTCTTTTCTAAAGATCCCATTTCCAGTTGTTCTATCTCTGTTACTATATTCACTGCTTCTAGTACAGTTGGTTTAGACTTTGATTTCCATTTCCTAGTAATTGCTTTTTTAGCAGCCATCATAATTAGACTCAGCAAGGCCTTACTATGTTCAGGCAATTCCGATTCTGTATCATAACTCGAATTTTTTTTCCCCTTAGTTTCACTAATTTGCTCACCTAGTATCTTTGACAGAGTAGTCTGCAGGGAATCTTTAAAGTTTGCCAACTCATTATACTCCCAGAAAATGTGTTCCCAGTTATCTTTTTCTTCCCCATCACACCTCCAGCATTTGCTGTTTACCTGAGGAAAACTTCTTTGGAGTCTTCTTGGGGTATAAAAATACCTATGTATACACTTCCAAGCAAAGATCATAAATTTTCTAGACTTTGTTGTATATTTGGGAGACATACATATATCCCCCATTGTTTCTTTGTGAATTACTTATCCAATATCTTCCCAGTCCTTTCTAACCTGATGTGATGGATTGTTATCATACAATATTTTATACGCTCTACTAATTACTCCTTTAACGGCAGCTTCTGTTCTATATTCTACTAAAAACTCTACAGTGCTGGTCTTTCATTTTGGACCCCCCCCCCCCCATTTCTCTTTGCCTATACTCTGATATCAATCCTTCATAGTGAAGGCAATGTCTAACCTGCATACTGAATAAATTCTTGGCATATTCCCATTCTATTACCCTTCCCTCTATTTGTTCCCAATACCTTAGTTCATTTGCCAGTTTTCTCCAATAAATTCCATTTGCTCTTGCCTATTGTCTGTATCCCTAATTGCAGTCATCCTATCAGCGGAATCTCTTTCTTCCATTCCCATGTTGGCTTAGTTCTTAGAATATGTTCTGCAACTTTATGAATATAATATGCTGGATATTACTGGTTCCTCCTAAGGATATGCATCCATGATACCAGTCCCTCCTTGTTTCTTGAGCTTACCCCCTGTTTCATCATCATCATCCCTTTCCATATTGAATGGATTTCTGCTTGTGCTATGTATGGGAACCTTAACTGGGTAGCTCTGAAATACCATTCAAATCAAGTAATCTCCAACTGCCGTGTTCTGTTGGAAGAATCAGCTTATCCCACTTGACTATTGCCATCTTCCTCTCCCACATAAAATCCTTTAGCCCTTTATTAATTGCTATGCACAAGCTCTCTTCTGGTTGATAAAAATATCCCTGACCTAAACTAAAGGGATTAAAAACATTTTAACTGCTTGTATCTTGCTACCCATATCCATATAACAGCTTTCAATTTTTCAGTTTTTGTATTATCTTTTCTTTAGTCTCTTCCCACTTCCTTAGCTGCCACACAAGAATCCTTTTTAATCCATACTCCTAAGTACTTAATTTTATCATGTCCCCGGAAATATGAGCATTGCTGAACTAACTAGTGTGTGAGTACACAATTTACAGCTTTTGCTTTTGTTTTAGCTTCATTAATTTTGTATCCCAAAAAGATTTGAAACTGCCTCAAAATGTTCCACAACACTGAAATGTCCTTTTGTGGTTTTATAAGGTATAAAATAATATCATATAAAAACAGAGCCAGCTTTTCTTGACTACCATACCAATTATATCCTTGAATTTCTGAGTGCTTTATTTTCTATGCCAGTTTTTTTTTCCTCCTAGCTTCCGAACTTCCACAGGAATACTATCTATTCCTGGGGATTTTCCTGTGGATTGCTTATCCATTGCAATTTTTATCTCATCTCCTCCTATCCTAACTGTTAATAATTGAGCCTCATCTACCTCATACCTTGGTATATTTAATTCTTCCATAAATAATTCCATCTGTATCTTTTCTTGATTTCCATATTTCTCTACTTTATATAGACTTTCATAAAATGTCCAAAATATTTCTAGTACATATATAGGATCTCTTATCTTCCTTATTATAGGCTTCTTAAGCTTGGTGTGATGATAGGAGGTATTGCCAACATGCTAGGAGAAGTAGGGCAGTGGATGTGTAACATATGCCAGCATAGGCTAGCTAGAGTTTTGTAAAGAATTATATGCCATTGGTGTATCAAACTGATTTGGACAGATGCTTGTGTTTAAAAATGTGTCTGCAAAGATACGTGTGTTAAAATGTATCAACAATGTGCCCTGCTGGGAAGAAAAGAAATGTCCATGTATTATTGTAACTGAATTAAATGTATAGGTTTTAACAAATTATAGTGGAAGAGAAGAGGTTAATCACAATCCAGCTGCAGCAAACTTTGAGAAATAGTTGAAATTAAATTAGGGAATAAAGATAGTATCTTATAGTTCTGGTTGCAGTCAGAGACAAAATGTCTGGGAAACCATGTATTAGGAAGCCTCCTTTATTGTCTCTAGCAGGGGACTAATCGCTACTCTGGAAAGGTAGAGGGTTGACATTGTTTTATGGCTTCTAGCAGCTGCAGCATATCTGAGCCAAGCTCTATCTGTGTATATGGTAACACATAGGTGCTAAACTCCTGACAGCTTCTAGTGATGGGGGATAGTGTGGGAAACAGATACAGATGACTAGATGTTTGTGATGTCATTCTGTAAGCCAGAAATATTTAGATATTAGTACGAGATTGCTCTCAGTATTCTGTATTCCATCTTGGATCTGACAACAAGGACCACTCACCCACTTCATCTTGTCTTGCTCTATTCAGTAAGTAGGAATAGTAATTCTCTAAATTAGTCAGGAAAATATAGTGAGAATAGCTAAGTATGTTTTTTTCTGTAACTGTGTGACTCTTTCCAGCTGTGTTATTTTCAATATTTCCTGTGACTGAACCTCGGGTGTTTACTGTAAATATATATTTCATATTTTCATGTTCTTTTATTATTTATTATTTAATATATTTAAACATTTCATTGCAGCTGGTCCTTTTAGAGAAATATTTTGACCTTTGAGAGTATTTGCATATATTTATTTGGTGATAGTTCTGGTTGTTTGGTCAACATTACCATTTGTGTAAATATTAACTTCACTCCATATAATTGGATACCCTTTTAAGAGCCTTATAGTAACTGACTGGTGGCAGTGAATCTACCCTATATTCTGGGCAAAGTTGTTAAGTTGTTAGCCTTTCCCAGGTGTGTGTGTGTGTGTGTGTGTGTGTGTGTGTGTGTGTGTGTGCGTGTGTGCGTGTGTGCGTGTGTGCGTGTGTGTGTGAATTAAATCTCAAAGAGTGTGTGTGTCAGCTACTTGGAGCAGGGACACAAAGCAGTGGTTTATCAGAGAGGGTGCTAAATACAGCTGTGCCAGTAGAGAGCCTTATTGGAGACCTGGGGAGAGACAGATACAAAGAAATCCATATGCTGGACTGACTATGTTCCCTCTGTGCTCTTAAGGGAAATTGTTATTGATGCAGACAGGTCTGCATCTGGAAATACTGAATGTATCCATTTGTATTCCAAGTGAACCTCACTCTCCAGTGTCATTAGTGAGGATTCAGGCTCCCTGATTACTGTCCCAGAAGGGGGACATCACACTTGGTGACAACCCTGTCTACTTTCTTTTGCCTGAGTCATTGTGCTAAAAGTTTTTGTGCTCTGGAGTTATCAAAGAACAGTTGCTTAACAGTAAACTTTCTAAATGCATGCATGCTGAACCCTCTTTTTTTTTTTTTTTTCCTTCCCTCTCTATCACCTCTCCTTCCTTCTTTAATTTTTTCCTCCTTAAAAGTTTTATCATCATTAATTTCTCTCTCTCTCTGACCATTCTCCCCAGTCTCTACCCATCCCATTTTAACCACCCCAATTGTTTTTTTCTGTTCCTGTCTTATGATGTCCTTATCTACCTTACTATCCTATCTTTTCTTTTTTTACTTACTTTTACTTTGCTTTCTTAACAGTTGTGTTGTTGTTTTTTTTTTTTTAAATCTTCTTGTTTTGTAACATTTTGCTTTACATTTTGTATTATTATTTTTTTATTTACTTGTATTAATATCATTTTTGAAAACGAAAGCTTTCTTCTTCCCTCGGGCCTCCACTGAAAATGGACATGTATCCAGTTGGACTAGCCCGGTTAACAAATGTAAAATAAAAATAAATAAAATATCATCGAAGTAATCCCTTATTTTCTGTTTAGTATTCTGCAGTTGCTCCTCTTCTTGTTCTGTAAGATTTACTCCATTCTGCAATACTTTGACATTTGTTAGTCCCTCTAAATAATTCTTGTTACTTCTTAACCATATCTCTCTTTTATTTCCACCCTATTTTTAAACTCCATTTTAATTTTTCCACTCCCTAGATAAATTTCAGAAGAAATTTCTGTCTTCTATAATAACTCCCAAATACGTTTTACTACTCATTCATTAAATTCCTCTCTTTTCAACAGTTAGGTGGGAAAGTGCCAGTGTCTCATTTGTATTTCACTACCCTGCATTTTTATTTTTATTTTAGTTATTATTGGCACGTGATCCGATATAGTTATTGGATGCATATCAAAACTTCAAATTAAATGGTCCTGTGAAATGTAACTTCTGTCTAGCCCAGCCCAGTTTGTGTTCCTTGGGTAATAATACCTAAATTCACACCAAACCCCTACAACTGAACTCACATTTTCCATGCCAAATATTATAGGATCATAGGAGGTTACTAGGCTAATGACCCTAGGGCCCTTACAAGCCTAGCTAAGTTTTACCTTTATTTCCATGATCAGTAACTATCACCCCTGTCCAAGAGGGACATAGATGGAACCCCTGGGGTGAATTTACAGTTACCCATCCAATTGTCCAGACTGCATTTGAAGAGGGCCAATGAGGTGCTTTACTTGACAAGAAGTGGGAGTCTGTTCCAATGTGTGGTAACCTCTGGAAGCCAAATATGTCCCTCCAGCAGGTTCTATTAATGACACATACCAGGTTAAGGCCATTAGAGTGTGTAACCCATCTACCATTTGACTTATGGATATGCAGTAATTCCAATAAAGCAGGTCAAAGACTGCCTTATATGCAAGGCAGGGATTGTCTCTGTATAGTCTATATGAAACAGAATAAAGTTTTTATTTATTTATTTTACATTTGTTGACCGGGAAAGTCCGACTGGGTACATGCCCATTTTCAGCAGAGGCCTGGGGAGAAAAGCTCCATATATTAAGACATATGAGATTTAAATAATATAAGAGTACAATCTAGCATATCAGATGAAAAAAGAAACAGTATAATTATAGTAAAGACACAGTTCAACAAGAGAAATTACCTATAAGTCAGAGTATAATATCACAAGGAAGACTCCATATATTCAGACAAGCAAAATTTCACATAATATAAGAGTATAATTTAGCATTTCAGAGGGAAAAAAAACAGCGTATTTATAGCAAAGACACAGTCTGACAGGTAATGACATATGTCAGAGGATAATAACAATATAAGATGCAAGACATTTGCCTAGTAGTATTAATTTCTCACATAGAGAAAAGAGTAAACATCCTACTGCAATCATCTGCTAGTTAAAGGATATGAAATAGTAATGAAATACTGATAACCTGTTGACAGCTAATAGTAGAGCTGGTAGCTAATTAGTGGTACAGGAGAAAGGAGGGGGATTAGTTGGGGTATGGGCAAGGACATATCCAGTGAGATTTTAGGTGTGCTTTAAGAGCATTTCTGAAGAGACTGCTGGAAGGGAGGGTAGTTATAGCAGTGGGAAGTGAGTTCCAGATTTTGGATATGGAGTAGGAGAATAGCACTTCCCCTGCAGAGTTGTTGGGTTTGGTGACTTGGAATAGATTTTTGTGTGTCTATATTAGAACACCGAACATTCAAAATGTCGAGTGTTCTAATATTGAACCCTAGCAATCGAAAAAAAAAATCAAATATTCGGAACAGCAAATTTTTTCCTAGGGAAAAAATTTGCTGTTCCAAAACACATACACACAACACAAGCACACCAAACAAACAGCAATCCACACACATGCACCTAAACTCTAACACCTAACCCTACACTAAACTATACAAACACCACTAAATATCCACTTACCTTAACCCAAACCCTAATCCTAAGGTCCGTCACTATCGCACAGTCACCTCACCCGCGCCCTAACCCTAACTCAACTATCCAGCCCTAACCCACATGTCCACACAATCACACACTTACCTGACCCAAGCCCTAACCCTAACTCACCTAAACTCACCCTAGGAAAGAATTTGGTTTCCTGTTTCTTCGATCTTTTCAGCGTTTGCTGAAAATGAGTCGATATTAGAACAACCGACATTTCAAATGTTCGGTGTTCTAATATAGACCCGATTTTTGTTGCAGGAGCGAAGGGGTCTGGAGGATTGGTAGGGTTGGAGAAGTGTATGAAGTGAGGGAATTTTAAGAGGGTGGTTTACAAGATTATGAGCAAAGGTAAGTTGGGTTAGGTGTAGGAGTTGAGGGAGCTCAAGCCAGTCTAGGTTTCTAATGGAGACACACTGGGGACTGTGGTGGGAGCAATTTTATTGTAGCAGGCTTCGAGTTTCTTTAGGTCTGATTGTCGAAGATTTGTGAGTATGGGTGATGCATAGAGTAGGGTTGAGATTAGTAGAAGATCCTCATAGGACAGATGCTGAAGACCTTGAATTTTCCTTGTGAGGAACCTTTGTGGTATCTCCAATTGTTGCAGGTGCTTGGAAATGTACATACCAAAAGGAACATTGTACTCAATTATTGACCGGATGAGGGAAGAGTACAGGAAAGTTATAACTCCTTTTTTTCTGGAGGTAATGCCCTTACTTATGAGATGAGCAATATAGAATGCCCTTCTTACCTCTGTGGCGACATGGTGATCAAAGGTAAGGTTGCTGTCAACCTGTGTGCTCAAGTCTCTCACCACTGAGAATATACTTAGGGTGTTGTTATTGATGTGGTAGTTAGCAGGAACATCACTCTTACCAAAAGGGATGATAATATATTTCTTGCATTGGGTTTAAGGCCATAACTCTGGCACCGGTCATGTGTTTGTGTAAGACACTTTTGTAGGATGTTGACATCATTTGGAGTTCCTATGACTGCTCCCAGTTTGCAGTCATCAGTAAACTTTGTCAGCCACAGACCTTTAGTTTTAGCTTGCAGTTCTGAGAAATAGATTCCAAACAGTAGATATCCCAGGACTGATCCCTGTGGAACACCACTGGTTACAGGTCTGCCGTCTGAGGTAGATTCCCCTATTTTAACTATATGGGTTCTATCAGTGAGCCAGTTAGCGACCCATCTAATGATATACAGGTTGATACCTAGCTGGATGAGTTTGTCAATCTACCCTCCTTTGTTATATTTCCCTTCTGGACCCCTCAGACACATCTTCATTGCTGCAAATCAAATTCCATTCCCTACCTATAAGTAATATTCCCTGCTGAAAGCTGATTATTTCTCCCAGAATTTTCTAAAGCTGCAATATAACAGTGTTAGGTAGAATATAAATACATGCCAGTATAATCCTCCTCCCTTGCCAGTAGGCCCTTAGTACTACAAATGTACCATTATTATCTTTTTAACCTCTTCTATCACTATTGGGGCTCCTCTTGCAGTTAATGTAAGTACTGTTCTTTTATTTGTTCCAGGTATTCCACTGAATAACCATCCTAAAAACCTTTCTGTATCAAATTCACATGTTCAGTTCTTTCCAGATATGCCTGCTGTAGTATAGCTATTTGCACTTTACATTTTAATATAGTTTACTGCTCTTTCATTTTTGTATGGATCTGTGGGACCATTAACATTTAAAGGTAATATAGAAAGCATCATCATGTTAAAATGTTATTATTACCACATTCTATGTGTAACAACCTTTTGTTAAGTATCTAGTTCCAGATTTTGTGTTAGATGCATTCACAAATGTTTGCCAGGATAATCTTTTATACAATTGTTTCTTATCAGATTCATTTGAGCCTATGTCACATTTTACAAAATGTTTTATTTTATTGAAAGCCCTCAAAAAAAAAACAAATATACCCCAATACACCAATAAAACCTATTAACATTAACTTAATACTAACACAGAAAACTATCTATATCTTCAATGAAGTTTACCCTAATAATAGGAACAACTGTCCCAAACTGACAGGCACACTCACAAACATGGGTTAACCCAAAAGGAAAGGTTATCCATGCTAAGACAAATGGTACAATATGTGCTTCTGCTAAGTGATGTCTGGCTTTGTCTTATCTTTATTGCTTTCCCAGATTGGGAAAACACTTCAATGCTTTCAGAAAGCATTATCTTTTATCCATTGAAAGAAAGAAGTATTCTGTTTTTATTTCTCTTTATTAGATTGTCTCCATGACGACAGGAGAACCAGATACAGTTATTTCTGCAAGCATTTATTTATTTATTTATTTGCTAGAGGAAAGCTTTATTATTTTCAATGTTCTTTTTTTATAGATTTCTCTTAAAACTTGTTACTCGATCAAACCAAGAGCCTTAATCCAGTCATTCCCCTATGCAAGAATGAGAAAAAAACACATCAATTTTCTTGAATCATGCTCTTTTGATTAGACTTTTCTTCTTTTTTTACATTGCATTTCTTACATTTCTTAAAAGCTGAACAAGGAGAAAGAGAAAAGAAGATAAAAAGCAGGTGCTCTTGTTTACTTTAGTATCCCCATTACATTTGAAACTAACTGAGAAAACTTTACCTTATAGCTTATATTATGCATTATAAAAATACTACTCTTAAGAACAAAAATTTGCTTTACTTACAGTTAACTTTCTCCCTCCTTTTCCCCTCCCCTAAGTGTTCTTCCAAACACTAATGACATGAAGTAGAACATATGCTTTAGAGTCCACTACAAGTTTAGCAAAGTCAAAAAGTCTGGTATATCCAAGTTTTCTTGTTCTGTCATGTTTCACAAATATAAATAATGCTTTCTAATCCCACACTTATTTGTCAGTTTCCAAGTTGCTGGTTTAATTCATGTTTATCTTCATCTCCCAAATCTTGTCTCTGCTTCATTTCCAATGTACTCTCAGTTCCTCTATTCAGCTCTTGTGCTTTCTTCTGTCTCTCAATCATTTTCTGTTGAAACATTGAAAAAGGTTTCACTTGTGCAGTCTCTCTGAGGTCTTTATTACCAGAAGTACAAGAAGCGGAATCTCCTTCTGTTTCATTTCTACCTCTGATGTGTGCAGTTTTATCACCTCATCTGAATATCTGTTTAAAGCTTCTTCTATTTTTTCCAACCTTTTATTTGAGTTGATATGTTACATCCGTGTTTTGTTTATTTCAATCAGCTCTGAGTACTTTTGACTTATTTTTCCTCTAGGTTACTGTGAAACCTGGAGCTTGCACTGCTTTTTGCTGAACATCTGCATAATTCTTCCCAGTCAGTGTTTTTTCCTCACATTGTGTGATTGATTTTCTTTCAGGCTCTCTGAATTTATTTTTTGCTGGCATCCAGGCAGTGCACTTGCTAGCTAGTTACTGAAATGTACTGAAAAATATGAGTTTACTGGCTGTCTTTTCTGAGTTTCTGTTTTCACACTGGGATTGTTGAAATGAAGCTGTTACTCAATGTGCAGCCATCTTGAAAGCTGAATTGTGCTACAGCTTGATCTGTATCCGAACTGATCATCTTACTTTCTACTACTCTGCATATTTGTTTATCAGTCATCTTCTCAAGAACTTTCATGCAGTGTAACAGGAATTTCATGCCTCTATACTGCCCACAGTTGTGAATGTCCCATTTGTTCTTCTACATTAGTATTGGTATGCTTATTCTACTTTCATCTGGGATATGCCTTCCCCTTCATAGTGCTATGAATACCCTCAGGAGCTATTTCTCCCCTAACTCACACAACATCATGATTATCTCTGCAATGACATCATCTGAGCCTGCTGCTTTCTTTGACTTCACTTTCCTTAGTGCTGTTCTTATGTCTTCTTGGGTGGGCTCTCCCTCTTCTCTCACTGTAGGCTGTGTCTGGGGCAGTACAGTTTTTGTGTGGTTTTCTTCATTCAGAAGCTGCTGTAAATACTCTTTTTGTCTGCTTTTGATATCCTTGGGACAGGTGAGCAAGTAATTGTTGGCATCCCTTATGAAGGGTGTCTCATGACTATCTTCTTTATCTTTCTCTCTTTGCCTTGCAATCTGATACAGTTATTTGTGTCATCTACTGAGTCACTTTCCAGAAGCTGGTAGAGTGCTGCTGATGCCTTGTTCTTTTCTGTTGAAACTGCTATCTTAGCCTGTTTGTTAGGCAACTAGTATTCCTTCCTAGAACCAGTATTCTTTCTTTGGCTGGTTCACCTTTTATGTCTCCCACTTTTTCCTGCGCTCCATCTTTCTTTCTTTTGATGACTTCCTGGATTTCCGAATTCCACAACCAGCTTTCCTTAAGTACCTTATTCCCATATCTGGCATGGCTGCATATCTGTTCTATAGTCCTCACACATGCTGTTTTGAGGTCTTGCCATTCATCTTCAACTCCAACTATTTCCTCTTCTTCCTAAGGTGCTAGATCACTGAGTATTTTACTTGAAGTCTTGTGCTTTCTCTCCAGCCAGCTATCATGTCTTCAGCCTTCCCTAGTCTCTGTTAACCTTAGAGCCATCTCTGACCACTGCTTGCAGCTTATTGTGGCAACCAGTGACTTACACTCTGGGCTAACTGTTTCACTGTGGATCTCTTTGCAATTGCTGATTGTACCTCCCTGCTCTTTCCTTACTAGGAAGAAGTTCATTACTTGAGTTGCAAGTTGGCCACTCTTTTATGTGATATTTTGGCCGTCTCTCTTGCTGAATCATTGTATTGGCCACCATCAAGATATTTAGTAGACAGATGTCTAGAATGTCCTCTCCTTCTTTATTCCTGTTGTCACACCCATGTGGACCCAGGCAGTCCTCATATCCTGTTCTATCTGTCCTGATATGTGCAATCAGGTCCCCCATTATCAGCACCAACTCATGTGTCCTTCTTCATCTAATAGGCCCTGCAACTGCTGCCTGAATGTACTATTTTTCTTGATATCACAACCCTACTGATGAGCATAGGCTGAGATTATTAATACTGCCCTATTCTTACACTGGAGTCTGATTGCCAGTAGTCTGTCGCTTATTCTGATGACAGGCCTTACTGTCACCACAATTCCCACACCATTTCTACTCTGTTTTTCATCTAAGTAATAGAATCTGGATTCCAGGGTCAGTAGGCTTTGCTACATATAGGATGTCCAGCCTCTTTCTCACTGTAGATCAATATGTGTGTATATACCTTTAAGAAACTATTCAAGGGCTTGCACTAGTATATAAACACTGAGCACGTGTGAGCCTGACTGCCATTTTATAGTTACCTGTTGAGATGTAAGCATGTATGTATGTAAGCTCTGTTTGTTAACTAGTTTGTTCATATTTAATGATGCTGCTCTCCATCCTGATGTGTTTGTACGTATTAAAGCATCTGAACAAAACCCCAAGCCCTCTTGTTATATGTATTAGAAATGAACGAGCCACATGGTGTCAGAAGCGGCATGTCTAAAGGACGTGGCACCAGAAGCGGCATATCTAAAAGGAACTGAAGTCAGAACCAGCCTACCAAAGGTGCATGAAGTTTAAAATGGCTTGGCGAAAATGATTTAAGGCACTTATCCAGATGCTGGTGGAATACACAGCAGTAGACCATCCCAAAAATGTGCATACTTCATAAAACAGGTCGGAAATGAATTTTATGTATTAAAACTTAGCACTATTTCTTTTTCAAATTATATGAAAAGAGGCATACAGAATGCTCTAAATAACATCCGCATAAACAAATATGTGTGATATGGATAAAAATGTTCGAATTACTACAGAAACTGTTTGAAATAAAGTCCAAATTGCATAAAATGAATAAAATAAGGGGAAATGACCACATTTTTGCAAAGCATATGTATTTTTCATATTAAGCAAAGATATCTGAGTTATCAGAAGTGTATCAGGTGTTCACATGTTTGTGCAGTGTTACAGTAAAGTTGTTTTGCAAAGTACAGCCATTACAAGGCATATTTCACAAAGTGAATTATGTCAAAGAGTTTATTGTGCATTTGAATGTTACAAGCTCACAGAGCAGTTTGTTAGTACATAATTACAAGGGGCATATTTTCAATGTATTTGTGCATACTTTGTGGGCATGGCAGATGAATTTCGAAAACCCAGTGCACTTGTGTTTGATAATAATATTGCTGAGAACTAGAGAGTGTTTGAGCAAGAGTACAACATTTTCATACAGGCTCCATTTTGTGATAAAGATGACCATACAATGGCATTTATTCTACTTAATTTAGCTGGGTCAGAAGCTATAGAAAGGGAATGTTCATTTGTGTATGCACCTGCTATTTTTACTGGAAAAGGGAAAACCGTCATATAGTTGTACAGACTGAGTCAAGGAAGGACCCAGAGTGCTTAAAACATAAATTTCGAGAAATGTGTAACCCCCAGACAAATGTTACAATGCAAAGTCCCTTATTTTACACAAGGGATCATAAGCCTTGTGACACTTTTGCAGCATATATAACTGTTACCTTCAAAGACACACACCCCACAGGCCCAAAACTCCTAAGTATTTCTCAAAAAAAAAAAGCCAGCACCAAATAGGCGTATTCATACTTCTCTTTAATGTGGCAACACCATAAAAATCAGACTGGTTTCAGCAACCTTGCCTTCTTCAGTGATAAATACAAAAGCACATATCACCAGTATTTATAACATGATCAATCCCATAATTGAAAATCAACATTTAAAGCAGCATCAGCTCCACTTATCAGGGCTATAATCACAGACATAAACTACATATGGTCATTAAACCATGGGAAAAATAAGCCCCAAGTTTAATGATCCATCCCCTTTCTTTCTTATTCAATATTGCATGCCATCCCAATTTGTTTTTCCTATCCCCCCAAACTTTATCAATAACCCTAAAGTGGAACTTGGCAATGATATGTTTAAGTGTGTGTTTATACAGAAATTTGAAATACGTTTAGTACGAATGTCACTAAGATGTTCTGAAATACGGACACGCGTAGACCTGGTGGTCTGCCCAACATAAAAAGCAGCACAGAAACAAGTCACTAAATATACTAACCAATCTGACCCAGAGTTTGCAAAAAGTTTTATATCATACACCTTACTGGTATTCTTACTAGAAAACTGCTTAATTTTTAACATATGCTTATATGATGAACAATGCCCACATGGATGTGACCCACATACCTAATCACCAGTTAACATACCTTGTTGTACTAAATTTATGTCCCTGTTACCCAATTTGTAATGATTGAAGTAAGATCTTAATGTTTGTCCCCTTCTATATGAAAATTGACATTTTGAGGAAAGTAGGCCTGACAATTCCTCATTGGCTAACAAGATATTCAATTTTTATTAATTACATCCCTGATGATATTGATGTTCCTACCAAATGTAGTGACAACCCTAATAGTGTCATCATCCTCATGTTTCTATCATGATATCTTAATATTTCAAACCTATTTTGACCTGCTACCCATCTCTTAACTGACCTAATATAATGTGGTTGATACCCCCTGACCAAAATCCTTTTTGTAAGATCATCCTCAAATTGTTGATAGACATCTGGAGAAGAACAAATTCTCTTCACCCTCAAAAATTGAGACTTGGGTATATTTTCTATAATATGGCGGGGATGTAGACTTGTAGCAAATAACAAATTGTTATATTGTGGGTACTTACGATAAATCCTGGATGCCAACATATTATCATCATTTCTTGTCACTGTCACATCCAAAAAGTTAATCTGCTGTGTATCCACATTCAGAGTAAATTCTATCCCCCACTTATTTTCGTTCAGATATTGAGCATACTCTAACAAATAGTCTTTCCCTCCACACCATATTAACCAACAATCATCGAGAAATCTTCTCCAGATGTCTATCTCGGACAAATAGATATTGTGTAAACTATCATATATTAATAGAGCTTCTAAATAGCCTATGAACAAATCAGCATATATGGGGGAAAAAGATGCCCCCATTGCTGTTCCTTGAACTTGCCAATAGCAATCCCCCTGGAAAAATATAACATTTTTAGTAAGAACATGTTCCACCATGCATAATAGCAAGGTGTTAAACCCTGGAGGATATATATATCCGCTTTCTCTAACCAATACCTAACAGCTTCCAGTCCAGCCCAGTGTGGGATACAGGTATATAATGCCATCACATGTGACAGGGATGCATGGTGGAACACGTGGATGTGACATTGACAAGAAATGATGATAATACGTTGGCATCCAGGATTTATTGTAAGTACCCACAATATAACAATTTGTTATTTGCTACAAGTCTACATCCTTGCCATATTATAGAAAATATACCTAAGTCTCAGTTTTTGAGGGTGAAGAGAATTTGTTCTTCTCCAGATGTCTATCAACAATTTGAGGATGATCTTACAAAAAGGTTTTTGGTCAGGGGGTATCAACCACATTATATTAGGTCAGCTAAGAGATGGGTAGCAGGTCAAAATAGGTCCAAAATATTAAAATATCATGATAAAAAACATGAGGTTGATAATACTATTAGGTTTGTCACTACATTTGGTAGGGACATCAATATCATCAGGGATGTAATTAACAAAAATTGGTATATCTTGTTAGCCAATGAGGAATTGCCAGGCCTACTTTCCTCAAAATGTCAATTTTCATATAGAAGGGGACGAACGTTAGGCTCTTACTTCAGTCATTACAAAGTGGGTAACAGGGACATAAATTTGGTACAACAAAGTATGTTAACTGGTGATAAGGTATGTGGGTCATATCCATGTGGGCATTGTTCATCATGTAAGCATATGTTAAAAATTAAGCAGTTTTCTAGTAAGAATACCAGTAAGGTGTATGATATAAAACTTTTTGCAAACTCTGGGTCAGATTGGTTAGTATATTTAGTGACTTGTTCCTGTGCTGCTTTTTCTGTTGGGCAGACCTCCAGGTCTATGCGTGTCCGTATTTCAGAACATCTTAGTGACATTCGTACTAAACATATTTCAAATGCTCTGTATAAACACATACTTAAACATAACAATGCCAAGTTCCACTTTAGGGTTATTGATAAAGTTTGGGAGAATAGGAAAAACAAATTGGGATGGAATGCAATATTAAATAAGAAAGAAAGGGGATGGATCATTAAACTTGGGGCTTTATTCTTCCCAGGGCTTAATGACCATATGTAGTTTATGTATGTGATTATAGCCCTGATAAGTGGAGCTGCTGCTGCTTTAAATGGTGATTTTCAATTATGGGATTAATCATGCTATAAATACTGGTGATATGTGCTTTTGTATTTATCACTGAAGAAGGCAAGGTTGCCGAAACCAGTCTGATTTTTATGGTGTTGCAACATTAAAGAGAAGTATGAATATGCCTATTTGGTGCTGGCTTTGGTTTTTGAGAAAAGCATATATAACTGACCTGAGAATTAATAAGGGATGAGTTGATGAAGGACAGACTTGTGTGTGGAATAAAAGATGATGCTGTGAGAAAGATTTTGCTTTGTGACAGTGATTTAACTTTGAATAAGGCCTTTGAGATTTGTCAGATATACAAGTTCACAGAAGAGCACACAATAATGCTTAAAAATGAGAGAAACTCTAGAAGGCACAGTGAGAAAGCTTATATTGATAGTATGCAGCACGTTATCAAAAGAAACAGACCCAAGCACATGGCAGCTGTAACCCCTGCAGCACCTACTGGTAAACTCCAGAACTTTCTAGCAGATTCCAAACTTTGCAAAGTCTCAGTGAAGCACAAGAATGAGTCAGCAAACACAAAGTATGGGCCCCAACCAAGTTTCATTGCCAACATTTGTAATTGTGGTGGAAGTCATGAACCTAAAAGGGAGAACTTTTTAGCTTTTGATCAACAATGCCACAAATGTAATTAATGGAATCATTTCAAAAGATTTTGTAAATCAAAAGGCCACATTCATTTATTAAAAGGGAACATTTTAAGATACGAGTTGATCAGTTAGAGTGTGACAGGCCTACACTCTATATTGATGGTGTGTCATTGCTTTATCAAACAGTCAATGCAATAGATTTAAGGGCAAATAATGAAGTATTCTGTACTGTTCAGATAAATGGCAAACCTACAGAGCTCAAAGCTGATAAATGTTCTAAGTGTAATGTTATGTCTGCAGAAATGTGTGCTAGAGTATGTAAAGGTAAAAGACTTGATTTGACGAGGTGTTTGAAACTTGTTGCTTATGGAGGTAAAGAAATTCAAACTGAAGGCTCAATAGTGCTTTCATGTTACTTTTAGCAGAGTGGAGGAAGCTATAACTTATTTTATGTGGTAAAGAGGCACGTTCAGTCATTATTAGGGCTCAGAGACTGTTTGAAAATGGGACTCTTTCATTTAATAAGGAAGTCCATCATGTTAGCTTAAAAGACCACTACTCTAATTTTGCCCAGTACATTTTTTCTATCTATGCTGATCTTTCGAAGACAAACTAGGCAAACATCCAGTTGTGTACTCCATGAAGTTAGACTGAGAGCTCAGTCCAGTTATCAGGACAGCCTGAAAGGTTCCAATAGCTATGCAGGACAGAGTCAAAGCCGAGTTGGATAAAATGGTGCAACAAGATGTAATTTTGCCAGTGGACACTCTTACTGAATGGGTGTCTTCCATGGTAGTAGCTCATAAGAAAATCTCAGAAGACATCAGGATATGTATTGATCCATGAGATTTGAAAAAATCACTAAAAAGACCTCATCATCCAATGCGGACAGTCGAAGAGATCTTGGCCTTCATGTCAAATGCCACTATTTTTTCTGTCTTAGATGAGAAGAGTTCATTTTGGCAAATTCAGCTTGATAAAAAATCTTCATTGCTCACTACATTCAGTACTCTGTTTTGCAGGTGCAGATTTTTGAGAATGCCATTTGGGATACATTCTGCAAGTGAAGTCTTTCAGCATGCAATGGAGGAGATTGTGCTGAAGCAGAACACAACAGAAACCTCAGAAAAATTCTAGAAAGGGCATGTCATGTGAATCTTAAGCTCAATGCACCAAAATGCAAATTCAGGCTACAAGAAGTTCCTTATGTTGGTCATCTATTTACTAGCACAGGCCAACAACCAGACCCATCAAAGCAAAGAGCCATTCTTGAGATGCCAGCTCCAGACAATGTTCAAGCCCTGCAACTTTTTTTGGCATGGTCAACTACCTAGGCAAGTTCATTCCAGACTTGAGCCAACTTTCAGCACCAGTCAGAGAGCTGACACATAAATATGTATCCTGGTCTTGGTTAGAGCAGCACCAAAGAGCATTTGATGTCCTGAAACAGAGAATTGCTAGTCCACCAACTCTCAGATACTATGATGTTCACATACCAGCTACACTTTCCTGTGATGCTTCGAAATTTGGTCTTGGTGCAGTCATTCTACAAGAGAATCAACCTGTTTCCTGTGCATTTAGAACCCTTACCCAAACTGAACAGCAGTATGCCCAGATTGAGAAAGAGCTTTTGGCAATTGTGTTTGTATGTTCGAAGTTCCATGATTATGTTTATGGTAGACATATCCAGATTGAAACAGACCAACAGCCATTGGTCACAATCCTGAGAAAGCCAATGCATTGGCCTCCAGCCAGACTGCAATGTATGATGCTAAGATTGTAAAAGTACAATTTCAATGTTGTCTACAAAAAGGCAAACTTCTTTATCTTGTTTTTTCATTATCCAGATCACCCAGAAATACCGCTGAAGAGAATGACAATCAAAGTTCTCAATCAATGGATGATTTTCAAGCTATGGAAGTGAGAAATGAAAATTTTCATCCACATGTCTTAATGAGCTGAGAGAACACACAGTCACAGACTCATTTTTACAAAGGGTCAACCACTTTATCAATCAAGGATGGCCGTCAAAGCAATCTAGTTTAACTCAAGAAGTGTAACCTTATTTTCCATACAGAGATGAGATTTTGTCTGACAAAGGTATCGTTATGAAAGGTCTGCAAGTAATTGTTCCAAAGTCCTTGCAACCTGAGTACATTACTATCTTGCATCATGGTCACCCAGGAACCAAATCTACCAAAAGAAGGTCAAGAGAAGTAGTATTTTGGCCTTCTATATCACAAGACATTGAGAGAGTACTTTCATATTGTTCAGTATGTAATAGTACTAAGCCTCATCAACAGAAAGAACCACTTCAGCTTAACCAGATTCCGGAACTACCTTGGTCGACAGTAGCCACTGATATCTTCAAGGGGAATGGTCAATATTATTTGGTGCTACTCCAATTGGTTTGAGATTTACTTACTTCCTAACCTAACTTCTAGTTCTGCAATTACTAAGATGAAGCGTCATTTTGCTGTTCATGGGAGTCTGCACAAAGTTATTTCTGACAATGGCACACAGTTTACAAACCATCTGTTCAAAAGATTTGATAAAGAATGGGACTTTACTCATGTCAAGAGTAGTCCAGAGTACCCACAGTGAAATGGTTTGGCAGAACGTGCAGTACAAAGTGCAAAGAAGTTACTTGAGAAGTCTAAATGGGACAATAGTGATGTTTTCTTGAATCTCTTGAATCTCAGAAATGTTCCTCATGATAAACATCTTGGTTCACCTGCTCAGCGACTTCTGTCGTGACAAACCAGAACCATGCTACCAATCAGTAGTCAATTGTTGGTTCCATATGTCAAGAACAACAGATCAGTGAAAGCCAATCTGTCAAAGAAACACATACCAGACATCCTACTACAATAAAACCAGTAAACCCTCAATCCATTACAAGATGAAGAAGTGGTAAAGATGCAGGCATCCATAGGTTATGATCGGATTGGTGTTGTGAAGAATACAGGACCAGACCTGAGACCGTACAATATAGAATCAGAAGGAGGAACGTTTAGGTGGACTTGGGAACATGTGATACCAGTGTCCCAGCCTATACTGCAGCATATAGCCTGTGAGAGAGACTCTTTATCTCAGAGTGAGTTGTCTGGTGTTCCAATTCCAGAGGAAGTTCCAGATGACATTCCTGTTCCTATGATGAATCCAGAAGTTCCTGATACAAGCTGTGCACTGCAGACTGTCTCTGTTGCTAAATCTAGTCCCAACTATGGCTGAATCTCTAAACCCTGTAGCAGATATGAAGCAACTTGGACATGAACATTGTGTTTTATTTCTAATGTACACAGTAATGCCTTTCTGTCTCTAACATTGTTTTGCATAAAAGGCAATATTTTTAAAAGGGAGGATGCAGATCGACATGTGTGTATATACCTTTAAGAAGCTATTCAAGGGCTTGTACTAGAGTATAGATAATGTAAGCATGTATGTATGTAAGATCTGTTTGTTAACTAGTTTATATTTAATGACGCTGTTATCCATCCTGATGTGTTAGCATGTATTAAAGCATCTCAATGAAACCCCAAGCCTTCTTGCGTTATGTATTAGAGATGCACGAGCAATACTCACCATGATGTCATCCACTTCCAAGCTCCATTTTGTCAGTGAACCTACACTGAGTGTAGCAATTCTTAGTTCATGTTTGTCAGGTTGGTTGGTTTTAGATCCAGCTTTCGTTCATCAGAGCTATCCCAGGTAGCCCAACCGGAAATGGACACAATTCAAACAGTAGCTTATTGACCCAGGGCTGCTGAGCTTTATGGTGGGCACACACTGGTCAATAGGGGCACATAGACAGCCCCCATCATTTGCATGGATCCCCAGTGTAGGCTAGATCCTCAACCCACTTATCACTGGAAAATATCCATGCCCATTTTTGGTGACAGTAGTCAATGTGACCAAATCACCTAGAGCTAATTTTTATGCCATCGAGTGGTAGCCCTGACATGGTGTGCAGTCTGTGATCTGTGTTCTCTTTTCTAGAGGATACTGCACACCACAGTTGATGCCCAAAGCACTTACAGCTCTTCCCCAAAAGGCACCATTTAGAGTCTGTGCTGCTGGTGCCTACAGCGCCTTTCTTTGGTGAGTTTGAGGTGGAAACATTCAGCCTGTTTTTGGGAGGCAGAGGTAACCCCACAGAGACACAGGGTGATACAGGGAGAACATGCAAACTCCATACAGGCATTGGCCAGAGGTCAAGATTGAACCTTGCATCTTGTGCATGACATTAATCATTATACCAGCTGTGTGGGGATATGTTAGGTATATTGTGATGAAAATATAAACTCTGTACTAAAACACATTAAATTAACAATTGATTTAAAAAAATTATCAATGAAAAATAATGCACCAGTAATAAATGACACAATTAATAAAATAAGAATATTATTATAATTGAGACTATGTCACTCTATACACTTAAAAAATAATATTAACACTCTCAATAGAAGGAAATGTACATATAGTGCAAACCACTTCATTACAGTAGCTTATTGACCCAGGGCTGCTGAGCAACAGATAATGCATTTAAATTTAAAAAAAAAATGCTAAGATGCTTATGTTTTTAGGCTCATAGGTGATTATTACACTAACAACCTCAGGAGCTTTTAAAAGCTATACTTGTTTTTCAAATGTATCTAGCAAGTATGGATGTCCTAGGGTTATTCTAAGGGGTATATGTAGGCTTGGGCACAGGTGGTCAAGCATTTATAGGCTGCATCTGCCCCATCCACTGGTCCAGGTTGCATTTGAATTGGATTAGGGAAGAACTCAGTTCCACATGAATGATGAGCCTATTCCAGAGAATGCATAGTCTCTGAGACACATATTTGTCCATCCAGCATCTCCTATTTATGTTGCAGATGAGGTTTAGGTCCCTAGACCAGGCAATTATAATGCTCTTTATTTTATGGATGTACACCAGGTTCATCGGAATGGGGTCAGAGGATACTTTGAAGTTTAGGCATAGATCACTTCTCAATAATCTGCAGGAGATGGAGTACAAGGATAGGCTTTGAGGCAGTCCACGTATGATATGTTGTTTAGACCATGTAATCTTTTTATGAGGAACCTCTTTGGATGTACCAATTGTTGCACATGCCTGGTCAAGTACATACTGAAGAGGGTGTTGTACTCAATAATGGGTCTGATGAAATCTGAATACAATGGAATGATGACTTTGTTGGACCTAGATGTGATACCCTTGCTTCTAACTTATACAGTATAGAATTATTTTCCTATTGCCATTGATGCATAATTTTCAAAGGCCAGGTTACTGTCTACAAGTGTTCTCAAATCTCCAACCACTAGCTGTACTCTTAGGCAGCTATTATCAATGTGGTAGTGTCCAGGGTTAGTCATCTTCCTAAAGGATACTATGAGTTATGCCTTTCTTGGCACTGAGTCTTAGACCATGGCATGGCCCTATCATCAGTTATTAGTTTGTGTTAGGCCTTCTTGGAAGGTATTTGTGTCATTGGGGATTTTATGGCTATGCCTACTTTGCAATCATCTGCAAACTCTGTCAGTTAGAGGCCCTTGATGTTGGCTTTGATTTCAGTAAAGTAGATGCCAAAAAGGACCGGCCCCAGCACTGAGCCTTGAGTGACACTGCTAGCAACTAGCCTCTTTGTGAAGGTAGACTCACCTATTGTAACTTCTAGAGTCCCATCTGTGATAGCTGGCTATTCAGAGAGTGATGTAAGGGTTTATACCTAATTTCATTAGTTTGTCTACAATATCCAAGTAGGGTATTGTGTCAAATATCTTTGGCTAGATCAAAGTAGGCAGTATGCACCATTTTGCCCTTGCCTATTACTTTGGTGGCCTTTTTGAAGAAGTCAATTAGGCATGGCCTGCCCTTAACAAAAAACAAACTGGGTTGGATACAGTGTCTGAAGGTTCTCTATGTTATTGTTTATCATTTCCATGATAATTCATTCCATGCTTTGCATATAAGACTACTCAGACTTATGGGTCTGTAGTTACCTAGGTCCATAGATGGCTTGTCCTTGTGCAGAGGGATGACAGTTGCTGTTCTCCATTCACTTGGCACAAAGCCTCTCTGAAAGCCGTGGTTAAATTGTAATTCTAGATGTCCTGATAGGTCAAGTTTCATGTGATTAAGGAAACATCTTGAGATATCGGGGCCCATTGATGCAGTATGCTTGGCCTTGGAGAGTGCATTGAGGACCTGTGTTCTAGTGATAGTTGAAGAAGTTATGGTTGAGAGTATTTCCTGAGGAGGTATCTTGGGGGGAGAGAGGGTAAAATTAGAGCTAAATGTATTGGCCAGTACATTTGATGTATCTTCTGGCTCAGTACAGGTGGTTCTAATTACAATTCATTCAGCACATTGTTGTTTATTACCTTTGAGGTTGTGGACATAGCTGAAGAATGCCTTGTGATTGCCCTTGGCCTGGGAAGCTATTTTAACTTCAATTTAATTTTGGTAGGCTGGATTAGCTCCCTAGGATGCTTGTTTAGATTGATGAGGAAGTTTTTACCTTGCTGGGCATTACACTTCCTAATTTTTGCCATGATGTTGGGATTCCACCAGGGTGGCTTGTTTTTTTTTTGAGTTGCCTTTTGCTTATTATAGATAGGTGCAGCAGTGTTCTCAGGGGTTGGGGGGCTTGAAATGTTGCATAGTCCCACTTAAATCTCGAGCCTTAGAATAATTCCTAAAAGTTTAGGGTTACTGGGTCCTAGATTTTATTTTTAGGCGAAAGCGTTATGGTCTAACCTGACCAGTAAGAACATTACAATGGGGGTGGGGTACAATGTTCGCACATGTTTGTAAGGACAAGGTTAAAGATGTTAGTGCCTCCTAGTTGGTATATGGGCTACCTGGTCCAAGATGTTTGCATTTACAAAGTCTGGAAATCTCTGGCGCTGCATGTTTGGGGTCATGTATGATTCCGACTTTAAACTTGAGTACTTAAAGCTCCCCAGGAATATGATGAGGGGTTAAATGGGGAGTGTATCCAGCATATTTAAGTATGAGTTATGTGTTTCCTGGGTCATAGAGTGGGCTCTGTAGCTTGTAAGAATAAGGTAGGAGACTTTGCCTGTGGTAACTTGGACATGGAGAAGCTCAAGCATGTCATACTGTTTGACCAACCTTGAGGTATGTTTGTTTTTTTATATAAATTGGGATAACTTTTTTGTCATTTCCTGTGCAGTAACATGTCTATTATGTGTGGAAGGCATTATTACTCTGCACTGCCAGGGTGATTGCCAAGGCTTTAAACTATGTCTCAGTAACTGCTCCCTGGAGAGCTTGCAAGGAGTGGAGTTTTTTTTTGTTTAGATTCCTGCCATTGAGCAGAAACACTTTTAGCTTTTCTTGGGTTGATTTTGCTATGTTGAAAGGTTTATCAGGTTGAAAATGCCTAAAAAATGTACTATGGGGTAACAAGGTTTTAACCAGTATTTGAAAGCTTAGAGGTGACAGGTGCAGACCATTTCTAGCAAAACAGCATGGTCTGTCATGCATATCCTGCCAAGGTGACAGATATTGTACTCCCTTTGAATGACACCACAGATTAAGCCAATTATTAAAGTCAATTATCTTCTGTTCATATTGTGGCATCATTCTTTGAGAAGGTAGACTGCTTCTCAATGCAAGGCTCATACTGGCCTATGACACATAGTTTGAGAGCTCTATCATATCTCTTTTCATATAGTCCAGAGAGATACATCTCAGGTCATTTACACCCACTTGAGCTATGAGTCATACTGATACTTGTGGTTCAATGATCTGAGTGCAAGCTTGATCTGGTGGATCCTGTCCCCTTTTAGGCAATTAACCATGACTCCCTCCTTAGGCAGTCTGGTGAGTGAGACATCTGTGTGTCTCACAATGCAGTCTTCTATAACCAAAATATTGGGATGTGTGGTGATTTGTCTTATGGGCTTTGAAGTTGAGCTGGTATGAGATGTGGCTGTATGTGCCGTGGTGAGTGTTGTTTTGGTAGAGTGCTTTTGAAGTCGCAGGGGGTTATGTATTGTAAGTGCAATGTCTGGGAGACCTTTGGAGTTTAAGAAGATTATAGTTTGCTTATGTGGGTCTATGTGCTTGGTCCATACTATGTGTGGCGAGTGTAATGTGTGTGTGTTTTTGACAACTTGTTTATTATTATAAGTATCTGTATGTGAGAGCCTTGCCTCTAGTGAAATTGTGTAACTACATCTCTCCCATACTGTATCAGTTTGTTTAAGAAATTGCTTATTCTGACAAATCAATAAAAATATAAAAATCATAGTACAACAGTATTAGTTCTCACAATTAGTGCTGCTCATAACTCTGAGGTGTAATGAGTTACAATATATGCACCACATTGCTACTCATGTTGGCTTAGATTACATATCATTACTGATGTATCACTGTACTGCAGTCACTGTGTAAATATCATATATATCAAGTTCTTCAACCCTCTATATTTTTAAGTGCCTACACACTTCTGTGTCAGTAATTATATTTATATTATTAACCTCCTGTTAAAAAATCATGCATATCTGCCCAACTGGACAACCTAGTCAATGAAAAAATGCCTTTGTTTGCTTAAAGCACAAACATTTTTGATGCTGGTGACAGGTTTGTCAATGTCCTGATGCCTACCTTTTGGAATATTCTACTGTAAGAAGTTTAAAAAAGGGCCTCTAGAATTTTTAAATTCAAAACAGAATTGAGGGCATATGTGAAAAATTGAATTATTCTCTGTACTATTGCCTTATGCATTGTTTTAATATTCTATTTATATTTTAGCTGGTTTATAAGTAGCTACCCTTAGCGATATTTACTTTCTAAATCAGAATTATTTACTGTAGTATTGCATAATAAAAATGTATTTTAATATTCTACTTATATAGCAGTTTTTATAGGGTAGCTACTGTTGGTGATTTTTGGTTTGTGAAGCAGAATTATTTACAGTATTTTAATATTCTAATGATATATCAGTTTATTGAGTAGCTACCCTCGGTGATATTTGTTCTATACATTGTACTTTGAAAATGTTGTAAAACTAATTTTCAATCAGAATGGTGAGTGTTTATTTGGGATTATACAATGACCCCCCCCCCATTAATATTCCAAAACGTGCACGCTGATTGGTCAGCGTGCACGTCGTAAATCAGAGTTATAGTAATGGAAAAAGGTCCGGTCGCCCAGATGTTTTCCATTAGTATAACTCTTTTTTTTTTTTTTTACAGCAACGGAGAATGCAAGATCTCCTTTGTTTTTTTTAAAGCTGTCTCGCTATGTTAAACCCATTTAACATAGCGAGACACTTTAAAAAGCAACAGAGATCTTGCTTTCTCTGTTTCTCTTTTCAAAACTGTCTCGCTATGTTAAGTGGGTTTAACATAGTGAGACAGCTTTAAAAAAAGCAATGTAGAGTCTCCGTTGCTTTTTTTAAAGCTGTCTCGCTATGTTAAACTCCTTTAACATAGCGATACAGTTTGTAAAAAGCAATGGAGATCTTGCTTTCTCCGTTGCTTTTGCCCACAGCTCTGATGTACTGCGTAAGTATATGCATGCGCAGTACATCAGAACTGCCGCAGAATACCAGACAGTTGCGGAAGGGCAGCAAGGAGGCATTATACAATGTCATTATTTAAGAAAAGTAATTATTTTTTTTCTTAAATAATGTCATTGTATAATAGCCCTCATGACCAAACCACACCAACCGTGGGTAAATCCAGCATTACCCACACCCAGGTGTGGGTTATTGCTATATTATTAAACAAGGTATGCATCTGACTTTAGTCACTGTTGTACCTTGCCTAGGATACAGCTAAAAAGTCCTTTATGATCCATCCACACCCATTAAACACAAGAATGAATAAATAAACTTGTACAAAAAAAGATCATTCTTAAAAATTGTTACTTTATCTTAGTCATAGAGGCTGCTAAATTTTGACTACCTTAAGAATAATTATCAACATGTTGAATACCCAAAGAAATAAATTTAACTTGCTCATCCATTCATCTGGTCAATAGCTGTCTTTGGATTGTTTTCATGTAGTCAGAGCCACTCAGGCATGTATATAGTGCAACCACTGTGACAGTAAGTGTATGATGAGCAGTTATAAAATAATATGCAAAACATAATACATTAAAATGCATCAGTCACACAATCAAGGTGGCATGCCTAGAAACAGGTCATTCGCTGCCCTTAGTTTTGTCCAGAGTAATACAGGCTGCCATAGATTTTTATTAATTAATGTATTTATTTACTTATTACTACTTGTTAACTGGTCTCTCCAAATGAGCTAATGCCCATTTTAGTGGAAGCCTAGGGAGAAAAGTATCATACATTCAAGTACTAAACAAATATAGATACATACATGTATGACATTAGGGTACTTACACCTTTAAAAATGGATATGCTCAGCATTTCTTGGAATTTGTTAACATCAATGCATTTGAACAAATTGCAAAACTATCCACTAGAGGTTGTATTATCCTTGAACTGGTCCTTACCAACTTAGCCCCTGCCTATGCTGCACCAGACATATCTTCATCCCTGGTTAACTTTAATTTGGCATCAGTCTTTGGATATCCTAGTCATATGTCTCAACCTCTTAGTGCAAGAAATCTAGACAAAGCCTCAAACAATGGGTGACAAGGACCCAAACATAGGGACAGAGTTTAAATATTGCTATTATAAGTTTAGAAAGTTGCTAGTGTTGGTAGAATAACATGATTTGTATTCACATGCTGTTTTTAAGAATATTAAGTCTAAACTCAAATGTATGTCATTATTTAATGACTACAAGTGATTGATAGTCTAGATGAGTCATGCATTGAGAAAATATAGAGGAGGAAAAAATAAGCAGAGTGAGTGTAGAAAGAGACATAAGCCTGCTTTAGAGCAGTACTGTTGAACAAGTGTAGTAAATAGACTGGATAAAATAGGGGGACAGTAAAATAACACTGATGAAGTAATAGAGAGGATAAACGGGGGGTGGGAATGGGAAGGTAGAGTGAGTTAATATGTAAGTGTAGGGGAGGAGATGAATAGATAGTTGAGTGTTACTGCTGTACAGTCCAGTGAAAGACTGGAATACATAGGGGCTAATAAGAGTGATGGGTATAAAATGGGGGAGGGTGGAGAAGAGGGATAGATTATCCAAGACTGGTACAGGAGCAGAGCCAGTTGTTGGTGAAGTGCTCTTTTAGTGGTATTTTAAGCTTTAAAGTGCTGGTGGTGTCTATAATTGTTTGGGGTATGGAGTTCCAGATTTTAGATATTTTGTTTGATAGCAGGGAGTCTCCGTAGTAGTTGTTGGATTTGGTCACTTCTAGGAGTACTTTGCTGGCTGTTCTTAGGGATCTTTTGCTACAGTAGGGGTGAATAAGGTCCTTTACAGTAGGGCAGATACTAGGATGGTGAAAAACATTGTGCATGATAATTAACTGGTTGAAGGTTAGCAGATTAGGTAGTTCAAGCCATTTTAATTGGCGAAGCGAGATGCAGTGGTGTGACCTGTAAGGGAGGCCAGTGGCAAATTTTGCTATTTTGTTGCAACAGGATTCCAGTTTATTAAGTCAGTTTTTCTAAGGTTAGTAAATATAGGAGAGGCATATAGAAGGGAGGAAAGTAAATGAGTATTGGCTATGGATTTTCTGCTGGTGGCGGTAAAGAAAGGCTTGACTCAATAGAGTGAACATAGCTTGATGAGTACCTTTTTGATAGTCATAGCTAGGTGTTTATCAAATCTAAGGTTGCTGTTAATTGTAACACCAGGGAGTTTGGTGTGTTCAACAGGTTCTATTATAGCATTGTTAGTGGAGCGGATGATGATGGTTGGATGGGGACTATGAATTTTTACTAGTGAAGAGCATGGGTTTAGTTTTGTTAGGGTTAAGGATAACTTGGGAGTCAGAGAGGAATTTTTCACTGTTGAGGAAGGCTTTCAGGGTAGCTTGAAGGAGTTCTGGAAAAGTCTGAGCTGAGCATATGAAAGATTAGTCATCTGTGTATTGGACTATGTTTGCATGTTTGGTAGTAAAGTGGAGTTTGTTGGTGAAGATGATTGAAAGTAGTGGTCTGAATACTGACCCCTGTGGTACACCAGCAGAGACAGCTAGTAAGGGAGAAAGTTCATCTTGCCACTTTACTCCCTGTTGTCTGTCAAATAGATAGCTATGAAACCAGCTGGGGGATGTTTGGTAAAGGTTTAAGGAGGCTAGCTAGCTCACTGACCAGTTTCTGGTGTGAAACAGTGTTGAAGGACTTTGGCAAATTGAGAAAGATGGTGGATGCACGTTGGCCAGAATTTCTGATTTGGTTAGCTGAGTTGGTAAAACTGGCAGGCGCATTGGTGGTGCTATGCTTGGGTCTAAAACCATGGTGGGATGCAGATAGGAGGTTATTTTTTATTAGATAGTCGAGTAGTTGAGAGTGGATACATTTTTCAAAGATTTTAGCTATGGGGGGAATAGCTATTGGATGGTACTTTGTGAAATCTGTGGAAAGTGTCACCCTTGTGCAGAGGGATGATCTAAGAGACTTTCCACAGCTTTGGGATATACCATTCTGTTATAGATCAGTTAATTAGGATGGATATAGGGTAGGAGAAGATGTCTGATGCTTTTCCCGGTTAGGGGTTGCCACAGCAGAACTCCGGTCCGTTAATGATTGGTAGTTGATTTTTATGTGCCGAGTTACCAGTCCTGATGCACAACCTTCAATGAAGGTACGCCCATTCATGCATGTCTCCACTCAGAAGACGCTCTAGCTGAGTATCGAACCAGACAGCGTCTTACTGTGAGGTGGCAACGCTACCGCAGCACCACTATATATATATATATATATATATATATATATATATATATATATATATATATATATATATATATATATGAGTTCGTTACAGTGTTTTCTTTAAATACCAAGTGTCAAGGGTGCAGTGAACAGGTTGGTGTAAATAAGCAATTAACATACAGATGAAGCAATGCCTGAACAGAGATGGGTCTACCACAGAATACAAAGTTTTTATCCACTAAGCAACACTAGCAAATAATTTCTTAAACATGTACAAATATAACAAGTAGGCATAGGCTATGGTGTACGCCTTTAAAATTAATAATTTATTTTGCCAGAGATGTACCAAAATTGAAATACAAAAGTCATGGCACATTTATCATGGATTATGGTTGTAGGATTTAGTTAAACTCCCTTTTCTCCCGGAAAGTCTGGTTGGGTAAAAACAGTTTTGCTTAAGCCTGTAATTTCAGGAGTTGGACTGGAAATACCATAAGGCGGTTTGAAAATATCATAACCATGTTGTTACAACTAGCTGTGCATACAAACTTATTTTCTAGGTACTCTAGAAATCCAGTCTCCAACCCCATCCCAAATCACTACCGCAGTGAAACCAGCCAAGTTCAGCAGTGAACTCAGGACACAAAAAGGCAATATTCACAGTTCACACAGCTGCAAGACTGATTGGGGGTTAGATGTAAAAATGTAAAAAATAAATAAATAAAAAGTACCGCATGTCACAGTATTTTTTAATTGCTGCATTTCCCTTTTTAATTCAACTCATTGCCTATAAATTGCTACCGTTTACTTACATTTTAATGTGATTTTGTTTCTGTAAATGTTACAACAGAACATTGTACCAATAATGGTCCAGTAAAAAACTTAGTAACTACACAGGACCAGAAAAATAATGGACACAACTATGACGCTCACTTGTTCATATCTACATTTCACAATACAACTTTTTGTTTCTTCTTGAAGACTACATCTTTGCTGTCACCTGTTATTCTCAACCCAAACATTCATAGTGCAATTTTTGACGGCGCAATCTGGGAGTACTTATCACTGCCATCTGCAAACAGGCAGAATAACTTCCACAGCTTAACTCTCTGCATTTGTAAGTTTAGCTAATATTTTTGCAAGGGAAATTTAATACTACACGCTCTTGTGTGTGTTCTTGAACATAGCTAACAACTTCTTAAAATACTTTCTATCAGATGCAGCTCACTAGAAAAGGGTGTCCGATCACATAATGCACACTTTAGGACTGGCTGACACATTGTTTACAGATCTTTCTTCTTGCCACGTGCTACAGTAGCAGCACTTACTGCTTGGAAACGAATCCATCGTTTCTAATTATCCAGTAGATTTGCTACTCCTACTTTAATTTTAGTGTGCTGCAGTGTAAGCCCAAAGACTGATATTGTAAATAAGCTTCACAAAAACAGATCACTGCAGACCCAAACTATTTTATTTCCACGCAGCTACACTTTTGCAGAAACAAACTGTTACACCCCACTCGCAGCTAGTCGTTAAAATAGTCTTCTGCAGAATAGTGCTGCAATTGCAAATCTAAACTATCTCCACAGTTGTTTCTTTCTGACTTTCAACATGACTTCAGTCAACCATTTTGTGACAAGTCTCTTCTTCTTCTTCCTCTTTTTTCCATACACCACAAGAGATGCCCTGTTCAAGACCAAAGTAATCAAATACATATACAGCAATATATAAGCCTTCGATACTTCTTGCACTTTAGTTTGTTAGCCCTTTCATTGAATTTAAAATGATCTGATATGTTTTAGGCTGCATCTGACTGTACGTAAAATGTGCACCAAGCTTTAATGTTGCACTTTCCCTCTAATAGAACCTCATCTTGTTGCTTTTTTCAACTTGTGTACCATATCTGTAAGTGTAAAGACCTGCTTAATAAGCTGCTCTTAGGGAAAAAAATGTGACAGTAGCTGCTGTCCTTGCACTGCATATGGTCACTGGGAGATGAGAAGCCTACTGTAAAAAATTGAGCATTTACTTGGAAACTATTCAGTGGGATGGGAGTCGAACCTGTTGCATTTTTCCTTCTCAAATTAGATGTGCAAAAGAGGCAAAAATCTGGACATTCTGTGAAAAACTGGACAGTTGAGCTATGGAAAGCATGTAAACATCACAAATCACATCACTGGAAAGCACTGCTAACTATTTTTTTTAAAAAAAGAAGGGTGTAGGCTGCAGCAGATAAATCACAGAATCATTTTTGAATCCTTTGCTGCAGTTTCTATAGGCCAGCAATATTCTTCACTTACCTGGAGGTCGAGGTAAATTTTCTCATCCTGTGGACATGGGTGGGTGCTGGGCATGCTGCCAGACACTGCAGAACATAATTGTAATGTGCACAGCTCTGCTGCTGGTAATCCTGGTATTCCAATTAACAGTCTGAGTCTCCACTTTCCAACAGAGTTGTCCAATAGGCAGTCTGTCTCATAAAGCTGATGTTATCATGTACGCCATAAATGTAAAGTTGCAAAAAAAAATTCAAAAAAATCGGGACTTGAGGAGGCCACTTGGAAGTTAGTGCCACCCCATTATTTTGCCCTCAAAATCAGTAAATACCAAGGAATTTGGTAAGGTTGAGAGGTATGCTAATGCTATTTTGAGAAATTCGTTGAGGAGCTGGTCAGCTGCAACTGATAATGGCTTTAGTTTAGATATCAGTTTCTTTATGGTATTGGTTTGGATAGGTTTTATTGAGAAGGATTTGAGTTAATCTATTGTGTGTGTGAGTATAGACAGTGGGGAAACATAATCAGTTGTTACAAATGACAAAATAGAATTAATGAACTTAGAGTTGAGTTAGGATGCGATGTTTACAGTAGCTTCAGTTGTGGATGGAGCTGGGGTTGTGTTATGCCCGGATTTAAGCAAGTGGTTGATGGCTTTCCACAATTTCCTGGGGTTATTATGGTGTTTTTGTTATATAGATGTATTTATTGAGGTTTATTTGAAGATGGGAGATTAAAATCTTGGGGTTTGGTGGGTTACTAAACCAACCATTCTAATTTGAGGTTTTCTTTGTAAATTATGCCAATGCCACCACCTTTCTGTGGGTCCTATCTAACCTCAGAATTCTGTACCCATGGGTTAAGATGTCAGTGTTGTAAGTGTGGTTTTAGCCAGGTTTCTGTTAGTATTCCTAGATCTAGGGAGTATTGATGAAGAGTTGCATGAAATTCTGAGATTTTGTTTAGTGTGCTTCTCATGCTCATGTTTAAGATTAGGAGTGCTGAGTTTTTCTGAGGGTGGTATGTGATGTTTGTAGTGACTAAGGTATGATAGGAGTGGGGTAGTTGTGGTGGAAACTGAGAGTCTGGATTGGGATGGATGTCCCCACTTTGTTTCATGTGAGTTAACTAGAAATAGGTGGGTAAGTTTGATAAATAGTTGAGTAGTTTTGTGTAATAGGCTTGATGTTTTATTTGAATTAATATATTTGTAGGGAAATAGTTCAATAGTGGTACTGTTGAAATGGTATGGTATAATAGTTAAGTTGGTTGTAGGGTTAAAGGGAGGGGCTATGAGTGGGTAGGTTGGAGAGTGGATGGTGAGGATATGTTGGTTGTAATAGGCTGTGTAAAGGTATGTGGTAGTGGGCAAGATACACATTGTTAAGTGTTGTAGTAACATTGTGTGAAAAGTTGGTGTAGGTTTAGTGTTTAAACTGGGCTGATGTGGTTGTAATTAGAAAAGGAGGGATTTTACTATTAAGTGATTTGCTGATTGGCAGTTAATGGAACTATTGTGATGATTAGAGGTTTAGGGAGGTAGGTGTGTTCTTAGGGTAAGTATAAATTTAAGGATAATGGGGGTGGGTGGTAATGGGGGTAGGATAGAGGAGCAGAGTCAGCCTGCATGTAACGAGGGTGAACAGAGTGGGCTGGCCCTGGTCTTGTATCTATTTATGAAAACAATCAATTGGGTAAGTTTGAAGATGGAAAGTACTGCAGGGAGAGGAACAGAAGAAAAATAATGAATGGCTGGTTAGTACTATTTGATGAAGGCTGAGAAAATAGTAAGTAAGGAGAAAGAGTAGGATGGGGGGGGAGAGAAAGAAAAAAATGGGAAACAAATAATCATAATCATAACTAAAGCATATAATCCTCTGGGTAATAATGCTGCCAAAACAAGCAACAGCATAAAAAAATTGGAAACACTTGTAAATTATTTTGTGGGTAGGATAAAAATCCCCTGAACCCCCAATGTGAATGCTCTGCCCCCACATTCCCAATTTCTAAATATACTATCTCCAGGGTGGCATATACTCAGAGAAGAGGGAAATTTATAAAACCTCCATAATTCTCATATCTCCTCTCTTCTGTGAATCCCGCAACCAAAATGCAAAGCACACTACATGCAGCAAAACAAGTTCTGGCATATTAATAAGCTGACAATCAAAAAACCACAATAAGGAGTTCCACTCCCATCACAGGCAAATGATACAGAGGTATAAAGTCGCCCAATGTACTGACAGTCTCCACCTAAAACTGGCCAAGAAACTAGCCCACTTCAAGTGGGGGGACGGAGGGAATGTTTGACCCACCAAGTTACTTCTTCATCATAGACCAGTTAATATGGTAAGAATATATCTGCTATATGTACCCTTGAGGGCTCGCCTTCCTGGCTACTAGGCTGTGTGTCTTACCTAGGCAGTAGGAAACATGGGCTAATCCACAGACCTGTCTGTTGGTCAAAGTAAGCAATGCAAGCTTATGTTTATGTTTTTGCTGTGAAAAAATCACTATAATTTCTGACCTTATAATAAGTTATAACCAATTAGAATTCCCTTATGAACAGCTTATTTTATTTCTGTTTATTTAACTAGTGGCCCTTAGGAGAATGCTCCTTATAATTACTCAGGGTCTTCAGGCCATGTCTCAACATGTACTTCTGACCCATGTTTCACCATGAAGATCCACTACAAATAAAGACATTTTTCTACTTATCCTTTCAATAAAGTATACGCAACAAAGGAGCTTATGCTTCCTACCATGTAAAAACAATCAAAATAATGTACATAGTCAAATGAGCATAATCCCTTTTTTCAAGTAAATGCTAAATTTGACCAATTGAAGTTTAAAAAATACACTTTAAAACTTAAGAATATTGTTGTTCATTTTTATAGTGTAACTCTGCAAACATGACGCATTCAAGTAAAGCAATCTCATTATCATAAGATAGCTGATGCTTGTCTGATAGAATATGATCCTTCCTGAAGTGCTACAGTAAAAAGGGAAAAACAGAGATATTTGACTTCCTCTTATGTCTCTAACACACCTTTTCTGAAATGATCAGTTCCACAGACTCATTTTAGGGGATATCCAAGAAATTTGGAATCTTGTGCATTTAAAATTTAAACTATTCAGCACTGTGCTGTCTTAGATATTTGAAGGCAGAAGGATAATAGTCAATGACTATGTGTATTAGATTGAAATCATTTGTTACAAAAACATAGCAAGCTAAGTCTTGACTATTTTAAGTGTAGGTGAGTGTGTAGAGAGGGAAAATCAGTTTTTTGTACAGTATAGAAAAATACTTGTTTGGACTTTGGTGATACCTAGGCTTTGCCTTGAAATCAAACCACGCCAACCGTGGGTAAATCCTCATTGTACCCACACCCACTTGTCAGTATTGTTTAACTACACTATTCTGTTTGGGAGTATATTCAACTAAAAAGACTGAACGGATTATAAAATCTTCAACAGTCATTTACTATGACCCTTCTCATAGTCATCTAAATTAAGAACTTGTTGTCAGCTTTAACTTCAGAGGTTCCTCCTTAAAAATAACAGCAAAAAATATTCAATAGCCTAAAATGGCTAATCCTCCTTTCCCTATGTCTGCATGGTTTATTTATGGCTCCTTTAATTTATGGTTGAGATACAGTACAGGAACCGCCTCCTTTCTCTCCCTGTCTTACATAACAGCTACATCATATCCTACTGGTATAGCAACAGTAGACTGGTAACTATTGGTCTAACTCACGTAATGCATGTTGATATTCCGTTGTCCAGTAATTCCTCCCCTTTTTCCAAGACTTCAAATAACACAGAAAATAAGAAACAACATTATTATAAAAATCTGGTTAATCCACTCAATTCTCATTCTTTTCAAATTGAAGTAAGGATTTTCAGTGTAATTTTCAGCCAGTTCTTTGATTATCTGGATTGGTTATCTGGGAATAGAATTCAACTTAGAGTAGCCCTAAAATAGTTGGATTTTTGAATACTTGGATAGAAGACCAAATAGTGAATGTTGATGAATTCTGAAATGTTCTGTTACTCTCTAATCCAACAGATGATCCAGTTCCTATTTAACTGGAGTATGGACTACTCTGATTTTCTATAGTAAAAATATTATGAGTGACTGGACTCCTTTCTGACATTTTAGAAACTATGATTTCATAATCAGGCTAAAAATGTTTTAAATGCTTGGTTCTTTCTTTTGCTTAATTACATCTTCACTTTACCATCTGTATCTTATTCAGCTTAAGAAACAAACTACATATTTATTAATAATTTCAGAATTTAATATTGGCAGCCATCATCTCAACAAATTCATGACAGTATTTTTGCAAGTGACTCCAGCTTTAGTTATATACATATATGGACAGATTACTATGGTAGAAATTCATAGAAATTCATAGATTAGTACTAAGCTAACTGCTCTTGCGAGCCATTTTAAGCCTAGCCAGTTATCCCTTGTGAGACTCAAACCCTGCACTTTGTGCTTGCAAGGCAAACACCTTAACCATTAGGCCACCCTCCCAACCCTCATCAAAAAGAGCTCTTAGTATCACTGTGAAAGACTATGTATAGAAGAAGGTAATGAAGTTGAACTTTCTCCTCTTTCTGAAAGCACAGACCATAGAATTTAACTATATTTTAATCTTTTTATCTTACCACTGCTACTTCTTTTTATTGTGTCATTTTGCCCTCCAAATGGCATACAATCCTTCTTTGAAGATATATATTACTAGCATGGGGCACATCTCTATCAGACACATACCAAAACAACTGATATTCAGGGTAAGGAGCTACTCTGGTTTGTAAGTGAAGTTTCAACTTGGGAAATTCTGAAAGAAAGAAGGTGTTGCCAATTCATTTCCTCATGCAAATGTGCAATCATACAAGTTTTCATGAACAGAAGTATGCCAACCCTTGATCCAGAAACAGAAAGAAAGAATTGTCAATTCTGCTGTGTATTTTATATATATATATATATATATATATATATATATATATATATATATATATATATATATATATATATATATATATATATATATATATATATATATAAGTTTAGAGCTTGGGGGGGCTTTAAAGATTTTAAAAAATACTTAAGGCTATGGTTATTGGAGAGTACATCTAGTTGCTGGGAAGATACAATTAAATGGGTTAACTTTAGTATGATTAGCATAAGGGGAAGGTCATCACAATAAGATCTTGTAGTGAGTGGGGGCTTTGAAGGTGCTGATGTTTTACTTACACTGTGAAACCATCAGTCCTTTACACCACACACACACATATTACGTTATGCTAAATATGCACACCATTATGTCTTTTACAAAAAATGCATAATCTACTATTGTGTAGTTACTGTTTTTTTTTTTTTGTTTTGTTTTTTTGTCATCAGATGTTTAGCACTGCAGAAATATGAAAAAAACCTGGTACAGGGGGAGAGTGAAAGGTTGCTAGTCAGTTTTACAGTGTTATTACAAAAAACTATCAAGAACAACACATACTTTTGCTAAAGTCAGGTATGGTGAAAATTTACTGCTCAGCGTCTTAGTGCTGGAAAACTAACACCTTCATTCACCTAACACAAACACATAAACTTGAAGTTTCAACCACAAACCAAAAAGCAATATTATTTTAACCACAAGAAAGGCCAGTGAAAAACAGCTCTACTTTCCACCCGGATAAATTTATTAATAAAACCTCGTAATCTCGTCTCTAGCGCCTCGGCTGTTGCCTTTACAGAGTAAAAAAACTTTATCCATTAATACATCCACATTATATACTCTCTTAACATTTCCAATAAATCAATTAAACAATTAAATAAAACTTATTCATAATTGTTAATAAAACAATCAGCTTATAAAACCCTGCCAATTGCACTCTTTGTTAAGTCCCCTGGGCTGCAAAGTTTCGTATTTCATAATCAAAATAGCTTCTTTTTTCTTTAAAATGTGTTTTAACAAATTTTCATTACCATACTGATTTTCTATTTGTTCTAAAATTGTAACTTTCATTTCTTTAATAGCCCCCCCATGTACTAAATGGAAATGTTCTGCTACTGGGCTTAACATTTTTTTGTTTTTAACATCTCTAATGTGTTCCTTTATTCTCTCTGCTAAACTTCTTTTAGTTTCCCCTATATAATTTTTGCCACAAGAACATTTAATCACATAAATTACTCCCCTACTCAAATAGGAATACATGCCCATGGTGTTAAAAGTTCTATCTCCTATTTTTTCTGCCTCGTTTACTATATACTGACATATGGCACATTTTCCACAAGGAAATGTTCCCTTTTTAGTAATAACATTTCCTATCTTTTGTATTGGTCTTTTATATCTACCCCGAACTAAAAAATCTTTTAAACTACGTCCCCTCCGACATAAACTTGAAGTGTTCGTTTATATCCTTATTGCTTTGCTTTCATGTGTAGGGAGATGCTTTGTAACCTAAGCATGTACTGGGATTTCTCCTCATATATTTTGGTCTTTAGAAATATGTCATGGGCTGCAGCAGGTTAGGTTCAACAGTTCATAGTCACTTTCATAGTGCTCTAATAACAATAAGTTTTGGTTGTATTAGAGTTTTGCAGCTCTCAACTCTAATAACAATAATTATAACACCACCTCCTCCCAACACAGAATATAATCCTGATGAACATGGGCATTGTGAAACTTGTTCAGTTAGATTCTTACTGCTGACACCCCCCTCCCTCCACTGCACAGATGCACACACACACACACACACACACACACACACACACACACACACACACACACACACACACACACACACACACACATTCAGACATCCCAATTCCAGGTCTTTTGGAATCTGGCCCCGGGTGTAAGCCTGTTTTTTGTAGACAGGCCTTACACCAAAGTAAGTGACTTATACTGAGAACAAGTCACTTGGAATCAGGACAGACTTACGCTGAAAGAAACTCTTTGGAATCTGGCCCAATGTGTTATTAGGTTAACAATGAGGGACTCACAACTTATTTGCTATTTTTTTCATAATTTTCTCTAAGGTTCACTTTTTCATGTCTTAATAGTTCACTACCTGTTAAAGTGAATTATTTGGGCTGGAAGTGCATTCATTTACTCTAAAAATGAGGGGTCTCAGACAAAATGTATTTAGTTAGCTATGCTTTTATTCATTTTTTTTACTGAATGTTCATTCTTTCACCAATCTAGGCCAACACTGGAATAAGAATGCATAAGGTTATGTAAGTAGGGGCTTCCTCCCATATGGAAGTGCAGGTGGGATTCACCCATGCAAAAAAAAATGCTTATTTTGATTTCTGGGTGTTATCTGGATGAAAACTCATGTTCCTTGAGTAACAATGTTTAGAGCTTTGATGTCCTTTAATTTCCATATTTGTTCTGTACTTTACGAACAGCTGTGTTTGCAGCTTGCACAGTTATCAGGCATAGTATACTAATGCATATCCACTCTGTATTGCCTTTCAGATATCATGAAAAACTTAGTAAACTGAGCATGTAATGGGGCTTCTACTCAGTTTATTATAATTCAGAAGTCTAACAATAACTACAGTCTGTCTTTCTGTATCCCTGGCCAAACTTCCCCAGTAGTATAAATACCACCTTGAGTCTCCCCTGAAAAGAGGCTACTAGCCTAGTGAGGCTAGCCTGCTCAACAAAGGATAAATAAATAAAATAAAATAAATAAATGATTGTCACTTTTTATAGTGCTATACAGTGTTAGAATTTTATAGTGCTATAACAGCAAAAATTACAGACCCCCCCAGCAGCCTGATATTGGGGTTCTATAGAGTGTTGTGGGAAGCACATCCAGGTTCAGATGAAGGCTCATCCTTCCTGTTGCCATTCCCGTCTTCTTTAGCATGCTGTACTTCATATCGGGAGGTGCACTAATTAGTTATACTGTGCAATGATCATTGTCTGAGGTACATAGATATATATATATATATATATATATATATATATATATACATATATATTTGGTTTGAGGATGTCCCACAGTGCCATGTTGATTAGCCGAGGTGAGAGAGGCTCATGAGTTGGACATCAAATATGTCTTGATGCCCCCCCCCCCCCGAAGAGTCTGGTATTACTCCAGAGCATGTGCCTGTTCCTTCTGAACTTTGACACTGGATAAAACAAGCAATTTAAGTACTGGAGGATCTTACTGCTGGGCATGTCCTTGTCTGGTTACTATTATAAATACAGACTACTACCAATGTTTATGCACTGCACTGTGTTTTCATAGCAATCCTGAGACAATCATATTTTATGGTCCTTGTGTAGATCTGAAAATAACATTTGGTTAATTTAATTTCTTGTACTTCGATGTATTGCATAAATGGAAAGGTTTTTTTTTGCATGCTTGCAGTCATAAAGTCATTTCATTGCAATGCTCTATATTTTTAAATGAGTTGTTTTAAAAATACATTTAGAAAAATAGTGAGGCTTTACTTTGCCTGCTACTCCATCATTTGTATGCATTTAAAAAAAAACGATAGTTGTAATAATATCTTTTCCAATGCCACCAAAGTTCCACATTAAACTAGACTTTCTGTATCAAGTCAGTCTTTCTGTTAAATATTCTGTCACTTGTATACTTGTATATATCATTGCCGCAGGCTTTTACTGCATGTTCTGACATTATCCAGTCTTGTATTCTGATGATACCCAAATGTTAAGGTCAGTAAAAATAAATTAGTCAAGAAATTATGCAGATGAACACATTACCAGCAAAAGCAGCAGAAAGCCTCAATAAAACACAAACTACTGTCAACATAACAAAAGCTAATTATACAGACTACTACAATTATTAACTACACTGAAGCGTATCAATGAATTTGCCAAAAACATTTTGAACACTTTATCTCCCTTATGTAAAGGAACTGGAGGGAAGTTCCAGATGATGTCATAAAGTACACAATGCACGTACACATGAACCTGGCTTTGGGACCATGTTTACTTGACAAGCTCTGATTAGTCAACAGGCAGCAGCACAATGGCTTTATCCCTGAAAGCCACTTTCAACAAACCTATGTGTTGCACTTTCCTCACTGTTGTGTGACTGTGGAGTTGGTATATATAAGTAAGGGGAGTGCAAGGGGGAACTCTCCCCCCTACAAAAAAGCTTTAAAACATGTTCACTGAAAGTGACTTTCAGCAAATTATTTTCATAGATTTTTCTGTCAAGGAATAATCCTTTCATGAATAATCAGGAATCCCTGGCTTCATGTGCATATGTATCTGTGTGTTTTCCATTAAGAACACAAAACAAAATGAAAACATTATTAAAGACTGGTTACCTAAAGATGCATGAGGTTTTGCTTTGTCAAGACTGAATGAATTATTTCTGTAATAATGATAGTGCAGGCTGTCATTGAAAGAATCTGTCATACACAACACACACCCACATATGTGGAGGTCCTCAACAAAAACATACCCAAACAAAGGAGAACTCCGAGGCAAAAACCTCCGAGGCAAATACACACACAATCTCCACAGCCCTCCACACCACATACCACTCATAGTTCACACACCTTTGACTCACAACCACTAAGGCTTAACCATAAACCCAACATATTAGTTTATAGGTGACTCCATTGTGAGACACACAGATGTGCCTCTCACCAGGTTGGATAAGGAGAAAGTCACGGTTAGTTGTCTGTCAGGGGCCAGAATCCCCCACGCACTCAAGTCTCTCAACAACAGGTACTGTTATGACTCTGTCATAGTCCATGTTGGTGTGAATGACTTGAGACGTATGTCCCTGGACTATATGAAGAGAGACATGATTGAACTCGCAGAATATGTGTCCCAGGCAGTTATGTCCCTAGCCTTAAGCAGCATTCTACTGTCACCCATAATGATACCTGAATACAAACAGAAATTTATTGACTTTAACAATTGACTTAGTTTCTGGTGTCATCCAGGGGGATCCAGTACCTGACAGCCTGAGAAGATATGTTCAACAGATCACAATGCTTTGCCAGAGATGGGCTGCATCTGCCTCTCCTGAGCTTCAGGATTCTGGCAAAGGCTCTTACCTCCCCTATAGTGCCTTTTTATAGGAAAAGTGATGAGGTTAAAACTACCAATATAAAAATTTCAACAAAACACAAATTAAAGGTCATGCTGCTAAACGATAGGAGTCTAAACACGGAACTGCACTCATTGCAAGCATTCCTAACCCTAGAAAATGCTGAAATCTGTGTGATCACAGAAACCTGGTTCAATGATGCGGAGAGCACCCCAGCCTTACCTGGTTATTCATCCTATCATACATTCAGACCCCAAACTGTGGGTAGTAAAGCCAAAGGAGGTGGAGTTTCAATATATATTAAAGACATGCACACCTTCAGGCTTGTCAAACAGTATGACGCACAGGAGACACTCCAGGTGCAGTAAACTATTGACAAGACTCCTATACAAATAATAGCTAGCTACTGGCCCCCAAATCTGACCCAAGATGCCCAAACTGCCTTTCTAGACCTCTTCTAATCTATCAAGATTCAACCCTTTACTCTGATCCTGGGTGACTTTAACTACCCAAACATAGACTGGAAGAACTACTCTTGCTAAAACACAAATCCCCAGAGATTCTTTGACTTTGTAAATGCAAATGCTTTGGAACAGCTAGTCGATACCCCCATAAGAGGTGATAATATCTTGGACATGGTATTAACCAACATGAGTAGCCACTGCAGCATCCCTGCAGTATCATCCTGCCTTGTAAGATCCGACCATAAAGCGGTCACATTTAAAGTCACCATCTCCCCCAACCCCCATCTAGCTAGGGTCAATCAAAAAAACTTCTCCAAAGCTGATCACAGTCTACTGAGGGATGGTATAAACAGCTTCATAGCCCCCTCACCCTCTCTAAGAACTGGCATCAGTATCCAAAACTATACCAAATTACTATAAGAACATTTATATAGATGCATGGAATCAGGAATACCTGACAGGACTAAATCAATCCCCCGCAAGAAAGAGTAAACCTGTCTGGTGGACATGTACAATAAATAAACTCTATAACAGAAGAAAAAAATTGCTGACCAGGAACAAGAAGGAGCAAGTGCCCAATTGGAAGCAATCTCTCCTTAGCCTAAACAAGCAAATAAAAGCACTAGTGAAATCCACCAAAGCAAACTTTGAGTCCAAATTGACCACATCTACTAGAGACAATCATAAGGCCTTCTTCACATATGTCCGTAATCTCAAAGGTAGCACCCAGATCTGTTCAGAACTGATGGTCAAGGAAGCCACATATACAAATGCCGTAGATATAGCAAACTTGCTGGCTAACAGATTCAGTGAAAATTTCACCCCTCTGTCCCCCCATCAGTAAATCAGGACATTCTCAATACCTGCCCCCTTCCCCTTATATCTAGGGATTAGGTCATCACTGCTCCCTCAAAGGCAAATAATACAGCCTCCATGGGACCTGATAACATTCCAGGCTGTATCCTAAATGAACTCAGGCAGGAACTTGCAAGTACCATTAGGCACCCTATTCAACCAAGGCTTAAGCACTGGTTTTCTCCCAGCTGAGTGGAGGACAGCCACTGTCATCCCTTTACACAAAGGTGGAGCATCAACTGATCTGGGAAATTATAGACCCATAAGCCTAACTAGCCTGATCTGCAAGGCCATGGAACGGATTATCATGGACCTCATAAACAAGGACATTGGCAACCTCCAAATACTCGATCCCACACAGTTTGGCTCCGTCAAGGGGAGGTCATGTCTGTTAAATTTGGTCGACTTTTTTGAGACAGTCACCAAAGCCATGGATGAGTGGAAGACAGTGCACACTGCCTACCTTGACCTGGCCAAAGCCTTCAACACTATTCCCCACTCGGGCATAATATATAAACTGTCTCAACTAGGCATTAATCCTTATGTTACCAGATGGGTAGCAACTGATTCACTGATAGAACCCACCTAGTCAAAGTAGGGGAAGCCACCTCAAGCAGCAGACCCATATCGAGAGGTGTACTCCAGGGTTTGGTCTTGGGGCCTCTGTTATTTGGGATATACTTTTCTGAGGTACGGGCCAAAACCAGTAGGCTATGGCTGACCAAGTTTGCAGATGATTGCAAGTTGGGAGCTGTCATCAAATCCCCTCGTGACGTGGACATCCTCCAAGAGGGTCTCACCCAAACAAATGACTGGTGCCAGAAACATGGCCTCAAGCTGAATACAAAAAAATGCATCATCATCACCTTTGGGGAGAGAGATGTCCCCACAAGTTATCACATTAATAACAACATTCTAAGCACACTGTCAGTCGTGAGGGATTTGGGCACCCAGACTGATAGCAGCCTGACTTTTGACCACCATGTTGCTTCCACTGTACGGAAAGCTTTCTACATGGCCCACCTAATAAGTAAGGGTATCTCATCCAGGGGCAAGGAGGTCATAACATCCCTGTATTCTTTCCTTATAAGGCCCATTATTGAGTACAATGCCCCATTTGGCATGTACCTCCCAAAGCACATGCAGAAGCTGGAGAGACCACAGAGGTTCCTCACCAGGAGAATCCAGGGCCTTAAAAATCTACTATACACAGATAGGCTAAAAGCCCTATGTCTCTACTCTGTTTCATACAGACTCCTCACAGGTGACCTCTGTCTGGCATACAAGGCAATCTCGGACCCCACCTTGATGGGACTGCTGAATATCCACAAGTCAAGTTCCACTCGAGTAACCCGCACATGCGGCCTCAACCTGGTCTGTGACATCAATAGGACTTACTGGTGGGACAGATTTGGGTTCCAGAGACTCCCCCATCTATGGAATAAACTCTCTCTCCACATCAAGCAGAGTACCCCTTTACCCCTTTTTAAGCACAGTCTGGATAACTGGATGGGAAATAGAAAATACATCCCTGGGCTTCCACCCATGTCCCTGCTGGACAGGGGCATTGGGTGCTGATTTGTCTATGCATGGGCTAAACTCTTGGCTAGGCTTATAAGGGCTTCAGGGCCAATAGCCTAGTAACTTCCTATGATCCTATGATCCTATAATCATTTTTGTATTCAGAGATGGATGCATTTATGTATTAACTGTAAAGTCAGAATAAACAGAAAGGCACTTTGTAATTAAAGCAGTTTTCTTCTTCCTCAAACTGTATGACCTCTTTGGAGGTGGCAGGCATCAAGACATGTTTGATGTCCCATTCATGAGCTCTCCATAAGGGCCTATACTCTATAATCTCACACATTCTTATTACAAGTATGTAATAAGCAAACACATTGCATAATATGTATAAATAGATTATAAAATAATTATGATATATATAAATGTAAATGTTTAACAACCTACCAAATGGAATTGCCTTTTTCTGCTTTACTGACCATTCATTAATGTAATGCTGTTACCTTCAGCACAACTGTCTGAATAAAAATACTGCAATCTGCCTGTCAGCGGTTAGCACTAAGGCATGCCTGCATATTAAACCTCACAGTACATATCAAATCATCGCACAAAACCTTGACTTAATTGAGGAAAGAAAATAAAATGTTAGAGGAAGAGAAAGAGACAAATGTGGCCAGCTGGCAGTCTCATATCTCAGGGTAGTCATTAATAGAAATATTTAAGAATGAACTTTGATAAGCAGGTTAGTAGAAGGAATCATATCCAGAAAACTAATTCTAATACGTCTGCTAGGCAGGAAATACATCTAAAACATCAGATGCAGTAATTGTATTTGACTGTAAATATGCAAATGACTCATTTAAAGCAGTTAAATTAACATATTAGGATAATGCCACAAGACAAAGTCTTTTTTTTTTTATGGCAACAGTTGTTGAATTAATATTAAAGCAATGAGAAGCCATCGCTTAGACATTTTGCTTAAAATTTTTTCATATGTATACTAAGATCCGAAAAACATGTATATCTGCATTTTTATAAGTTTAGAACCAAAAAGTATTCTGCAGCATCTAGAATTATAGCCAATCTACTTAAGGTCTTCAAACAAAATGAACAAAAGCTTAATGAAAACATGCCGAGGATTGATGACAAGAAACACTGAATAATGTTTGAGAAAATCAGTAAGTCAAATCCTGGATTAAAAGTCCAAATTCATAGGGCCATAACATCAATTAATAAATATTGCAGCAAGATGTTCCAATGTTGATATAGATATATATATATATATATATATATATATATATATATATACATATATACATATATATATATATATATATATATATATATATATATATATATATATATATATATATATATATGGGTCCCTATCAGATTATCGAGTTTCCATAAACTCAAAATTCACATGGTCAAGACCATATGATTGAGTTTTTGAAAATCTGAAGCTTTTGACTGGAGAGTGTGGTACAGTGAGGATCAGAAAGTTTACCCTTTTCCACACTGTAGTGCAATCCCAGAGTTGGCATATATAATTTTCAAGGGGTGTGGGGGTGGTGTAGAGGGATTACCCCCCTGCAAACATGTAAAAAAAAATGGTAGATTTTTTATGTTTTTTTTTTTTTTTTTTTTTTTTTTGAAGTTTGAGTTTTTTGAAACTCGATCATATAGTCTCGGCCATATGAATTTTGAGTTTCTTAAAACTCGATCTTCTGACATAGACCCATGTGTGTGTGTGTGTGTGTGTGTGTGTGTGTGTGTGTGTGTGTGTGTGTGTGTGTGTGTGTGTGTGTGTGTGTGTGTGTGTGTGTGTGTGTGTGTGTGTGTGTGTGTGTGTGTGTGTGTGTGTGTGTGTGTATATATATATATATATATATATATATATATATATATATATATATATATATATAAACTAAATTTGCTTGTAATATAGACGTCCAGAGCTGTAAGCAATTATGCTTTTTGAGAGAATATATTAATAATTATCATGGCAGGAAATATCAACTGCTGTGTTGCTAATAATTTCATATCAAATGCACAGGTGTTCATATAAAGTGCATCTGAAGTGTGTCTATTCATGATTTCATGAAGAGAAGTCCCATGGCTACCATGGAGATACCAAAGAACATCATCTGTGCTCAAATAGCTTCTCTGTGGTATGGCTTATGTAGTACCTTGGACATGAGAAAATAGATTACAAAACTGAGGTATAAAACAGATGCATATGTGCATATGAGGATATTGGGTTAGGACTCTTTATTTTAGGGGGGGTGTTGTAAAAAGTTAGGTATTTGTGTCTAGAAACATGAAAGTTGAGTTCATATATTATTCTGCATATTCATCTATACAAAAATCATTATCTAGAAAGCCCAGTAGGCACACAAGGCCATTATATAGTCGCATTCCAGGTGCACTACCTGGCTAGGAAACTTGCCAAGAGTGACACAGTACACAAGCAGCAACTGAAGGAGTAAAACCTGGATTACAGAATGGTATTGTTAGAAACTCATAGCCTTACCCAGTGATACTGTATTGTACTACCAAAGCAAATTACACCACACTCCAAGGAAAAGTCTTGAAAAAATTAATTTGATTATATTATAGAAACCTTATTTATTTATCTATTTAGTTTGTTTACCAGAGTAGTATATTTTTCACAACAGGCCTTTTGCAGGTGCAACCCGGGTGAAGAAATTCACAAAAAAAAAAAAATAATAGAACAAATTTACAGAGTAATCATAGAAGGTAGATAATCCCATAGACAATTGATACAATATGTAAATATTATTAACAGAGTAGAAAAACAAATGTGAATTAATTTTCATAGTAAATATGAGAGTGAAACAGCAGGCGAGACCAGAGGGTCAAAGTAGGAGTTAAGTATCTCTGAGCAATCCAGAGTATCCGGTATACTTTTTCAGAAGCAGAGACAGTAAGACAGAGTGATGACAGTATGGAGACACATTTTAAAGAGCAGACTGCTCAGGGGAGATACAAAAGTTTTTATTTATAAAAAGGGTGAAGACTGCTGCAAGGGAATTTTAAAAAGATGCATTAATGTGCAAGAAAGCAATGACAGAATTTAAGAGTGATGGTATAAGGGGTGACAAAAACTAAACTGTCTCTTATTTTAGGTCAGGAGCTTGCTAGCTTACTAGCTGTAGATAATGAACCAGTAAAACTGGCAGACTAGGAAGGCAAAATAATTCTTACCTACTGTCACCATCTGTTCCTGTGACATTTAACAAGATCATAGGCATTGTCAACCATCATATTTTTAACGACTGTAAAATTGTTATTAGAAGGAAATTGTATCTATTTGCTAAACTTTATTTTTACACGTTAATAACTTTGTCATTTTGTGTAGCAAAATCTGACACAAAGTATTCATTTGTGAAGTCTTCTATACTCAGATTACATCAATGCCCTCCCATTAATCTCTAAAATATGTAGATATGATTTCTCTCTTTTTCATTCACCATAACTTATTACCCCATCTTTTTTCAGTGATCCCCTTCTTACTTGGCAAATACAAAGTATTAACTACAAAAGCATCCTAACAACAGGAAAGCTCATACAGACAGTATATTTCTGTTTGTCTTCCACCAAAAGCATGCAACTGCAGATGTGCTGAAGGTAAAAGTCAGTTAAAGTCAGTGCAATTCTTCCTCAGTACTGAAAATGAACTACAAAAGAACTTGAACAGAGGCAGGCCATCTGTGTTACTAATAGCTCAGGAGTGATTACTCAGCCAGCCGAAGGGGAGATGGCTAGGATGGGAAAAGAACAAGTGAAAAAGGTCAGGATTCTCCAGAGGGACACCCCACTCCTGCTCATTCGCAGATGACTGCAAATTAGGAGCCATAGTCAAGTCCCCAAATGATGTGAACATCCTACAGAAGGGCCTCTCTGAGACAGATGCCTGGTGTCAGAACCATGGCCTCAAGCTCAATGCCAAAAAGTGCAGTGTCATCCCCTTTGGTAAAACTCTGTACCCATGAACTACCACATAGGCAGCAATCTACTTAACACCGAATGCGTGATAAGAGACCTTGGGACCCAGGTGGACAGTAGTCTCTCCTTTGATAATCACATCGCCACAGTAGTCAGGAAGTCCTTCTACGTGGCACACCTCATCATAAAAGGGTTCTCATCCAGGAAAAAAGAGGTCATCATTCCCCTCTACTCGACACTCATTAGACCCATTATAGAGTACAACGCCCCTTTTGGAATGTACCTCACAAGACATCTGCAGCAGCTGGAAAGGCCACAGAAGTACCTCACAAAGAGGATTACTGGACTCAAACAAATGCCCTACACTGACCGTCTCAAAAAACTTCAGCTTTACTCCGTAGCATATCGCCTACTCCGAGGTCATCTCTGCCTAACATATAAAACTGTGTCAAACCCAGAGCTGTTGGACATGCTACACCTAAAGAAATCCTAATCCCTCCGAGCTACACACTCCAGGGACCTAAACCTTGTCACCACAATAAACAGGACATGCTGAAGGGATAGATTCCTATCCCAGAGACTTCCCATACTCTGGAACAGGCTACCCATCTATGTCAAGCAAAGTTCTTCATTAGCACTCTTCAAGAAAAATCTTGATGAGTGGATGGGAAATATGAAATACACCCCGGGGATCACTTCTGTGTCTCTGCTCGACAGTGGCACAGGAAAATAACTTTCTTGGGTGGCGTAAGCCAGGGAAACTTGTTGGCTAGGCTTACGTAGGCCCTTGGGCCGATAGCCTAGAACTTACCTATGAGCCTATGAACTATCAAATGCCAGGGTATATGAAACTGACAATGCTGTTATTATGTATGAATTGTCAGAGGTTTCCCAGAGTGAACCAATGAGACACAGCAGTGTGCATTTCATCAAGGCAATTGCATCTTTACTAGTGATCTCCCTTGATTCATCTCTTTTCCTGAGGTAGAGCAAAACACAAAAGCCATTGCCTGCTGTATAATGGGTCACTAGTAGACTACACATCTCATTTTTCCCATATAACAAGAGAACAAATTAGGAATCACATAGCAAATGGGCTTGGCTTCAAAGGTCATCTGGGCCTGAACCTCCACCTGATACTGAGTCTGGCTTGAACAAAGGAAAGGGTAGCATAATGTTATATCATAGTTTATTGTCAGATAAAGACTGGCTTAACAAACAGAACATCATTAGCATGATTGTCACATTTAGTAAGTAAGAAGTTAATTAAAATTAATTAAAGTAGTAACTACCAGTATAAACATGTGCATAATTTAAGTAAGTTTGATATATGACTTAAATAACAAAAGGAAAAACTTTTGTCTAGACTTTTTCATATTCCAAGGAACCACTATGACCAGTTTAATTACAATATGCAAATTTACTATGGTTATATTTCCTTAAAACTGCTAATATTTTAACATATTTGTTCTGATATGGAAGTGGCCTGTTACCAATCGCCATGATATTTATATAACTATGCTGTACAAATGCTGTGTTCCCTAATACATAGTTCCAGATGGATGAAATGATGCATATAGAATTAAAGGAGACCGTAGGGCTTTATAACAATCAGCCGTTCAACCTTTTCAAACACAAAGTGCATATGCGGAAATAAGCTTCTTTCTAGTTGTAGGAACTATGAACTTAACTGTACATTTTTAAAATGACAGCTGTATAAAACAAACTTGCCATCTGGTATTACATCAGGGGTCACGTACTAAATGTACACCTTTAAAGCTTTGCTAAATAGACTGTGTAAAAAGCCCTCACAGTAAGAGCATAGTCATTAGCCTGTTAAAAAGCTTGAACAGTTCATTTAAGTAACTGGAACTTTATAAATGAAATGTTTAGTTATTTTAGTCATGTGCCCAGTATATGTCTGAAAAATATGTTAAATAGATCGCTTGCTGGAGGAATTTAAAGTTACAGACCTTGACTCCTGCTTACTCTTTAAAGTTTCATATTAATCCATTCCTGGCAAACCTTAGTTATAAAACAGGTCATAGCCATCTGTCCGTAAACTGGATTATAAATGCTACTTAAAGTGTAAAGGCCAACTTGTTTAGTAGGAGCTCACCTTTATCATAATAGCATAAAACAGATTTCAAGGCAAAACTAAACATGATAAAGCTAATAAATGTCATTCAAGTTCATTTTTAGAGTATTCACAATTTTAAATATGTAACCATGCATGGTATTAATTAAACAATTCATTTATTTTTGCTTTTATTTGCTTACTGGCGTTTTGTTATTTTGGGAAATTGCACCTGGGCACAGCCCATTTTCATTGCCATCTCAGTGAAAAAAATATTTAGTGAGATAACAATGAACAGCATGAAGTGTCGAAACAAAATGTAGCCAAATATACAGAAATATTTTTATGAGAAAATAGCATACTGAATGGCTCATACAACACAGGAAACATAAAAAAGTTCAACATATTGCAAACTAAAGTCAGGCAGATGGGTATGGAATAGTATAAGATATGCATCTGCCTTTGAATCTACGTACAGTTTTTCAATGTGTAAGAAAATTATATAGTTAACAATCTATCTTGAAAACAAGGGCATGAAGTCTTTGATGACTCTGCTGAGAGAAGGGAATACTGACAGGTACTGCACCCACATATTAGGTACAAACCCGTATGTCAGCCAGTGGATAGCCAACTGGCTCACAAACAGGACCCAGGAAGTTAGAATTGGGGAGTCAACCTCTACAAAGAGGCCAGTCACAAGTGGAGTCCCTCAGGGATCAGTCCTTGGACCACTCCTTTTTGGAATTTACATCTCAGAAATCAAGGCCAATGTCAGTGGTCTCTGGCTGACTAAATTTGCAGATTATTGCAAATTAGGAGCTGTCATTGAATCTCACACTGACACAAATGTTCTCCAGGAGAGGTGGGCACAGACAAACAACTGGTTTCAGAGTCACGGACTAAAACTAAATGCCAAGAAATGCATAATAGTATCCTTTGGGAAGCCATCCATCCCTTGTAACTATCATATTGACAACTTACCCCTTAGAGTTGACCCAGTAGTCAGGGATTTAGGGAAACACATAGATAGTAATCTAACCTTTGATCATCACATGTCTACAGTGGTGAGGAAATCATTCTATGTTGCGCAACTTATAAACAAAAGCATGGCATCTAAGTCCAAGGATGTCATTGTTCCTCTGTATTCGGCATTCATCAGACCTATCGTTGAGTAAAATGCCCCCTTTGGTATGTACGTAACCAGGCATATCCAACAATTGGAATGTCCAGAGAAGTTCCTCACTAAAAGAATACCGGGCATAAGTAATATGTCCTATGCAGACCACCTCAAGGCCCTATCCCTGTATTCTGTCTCCTACAGGCTTTTGAGGGGAGATCTATGCCTGGCATACAGGACATTGTCAGACCCCACTCTGATGGACCTCCTGCATAGCCACAAAACAAACAGTACCAGAATTACCCATTCTTTAAACCTTGCCTGTGGTATAAATAGGACCTGCTGGACAGATGGTTATGTATCCCAGATACCACCCCATCTATGGAACAAGCTCACCATCCATGTGAAGCAGAATTCCTCCCTAATCCAATTGAAGTGCAACTTGGACAATTGGATGGGAAACTGGAAATTCATCCCTGGTTTGGCACCTATGTCGCTGATGCAAACAGATAACCTGTAAATGGTTCATCTCCCAGGCCCATGCTTACACTTATCAAGGGTATCAGAACTCCTCAGAGATTTGGGATGCATGCTTGTCTTAAAAAGGCCCTTGTTGTCATTAGCCTAGTAAATACCTATGAACCTATTAAGTGTGTGTCCCACATTTTTATACTTATAGTCTCACTGTGATTACATTAATAGGAATTTCCCCAGCAGCCTATAACCCTGAAGTGGCAGGCACATGACTTGTAAAGCCCTCTGAGCACTCTAAGTACAATATGTGCACACATAATTTGACATCAAAGTGGAATGTTTAGGGGAAGCATAATGAGGGTAACGAGAAAGGGAAACATCATGACTGCATGGACTAAGATTTGGGAGAAAAACAGCAAAAAAGAAATTAAACTCTTGAAAGAGAAAAAGCAGGAGAAGGGCAAGACAGCAAAGGTTTTAGAGGTACTCAAATAGCACTTGGCAAAAGGAAGAAGAATAGGAGAAGCCAAGACAGGAAAGGATCTCAGCAAGTATAAATCAAGCGCACAGAGGATTAAAAGTTGGGAAGCATACATAATAACTGGAATAGACAGAGATATGGGGGGACATAAATAAAAGCAGACAGTAAATAAAGCAGATAGAGAAAGGACTTAGGAAATTCAGATAGTGGCAGGTTAAGAAAAAAAAGAACTAAGGAACTTTGTGGATTGATGGAGTGACATGATCTGACATACAAGTCAATTTTTAGCCCGTTACAATCTGTGACTCCTAGCACCTTTTTAGATTTAATAACTCCAGTCACCTCTCAACTGTAACGATTTTCACAGAATGTCCAGATTTTTGCCTCATATTTTTGGTCTATTTCTCATAAAATTGTTTTTTTTTCTATCAAATCACAAGTCATTGAGGGTTGAAGTCAGAAAATAATGACTGACATTAGAGTTTCAGACTTCGTGCCCTTCAGAAAAGTCATGCTATTGCAAAACATGTTATTCTATCAACTTTCTAAAGAGGTAATAAAGTAGATAGAGAAAGTAGTTAATCATACCTCACACTAAGCAAAAACCTATACAATTAACTTTGTATGCTTTACTACAGGTAGGATGTATATGTAGGCTTTTGGTGTCTTCATAAATCTACATGCTTCTGTCTCCCATAAAATGTAACAGACATGTAACAGAATTGTCACAACTGCTTCAGAATATTGTATAGAGCAATATTTAAAAACTGTCCATATTTTGGGCCCCCCCCCCCCCATTATTTATGGCTTTGTCCAGATTTCTTCCTGTAAGAGGTTGAGCAGTGTGAATGTTATTATCTAGGGGTGAAACACAAGAAAAGAGCTACTGTTCAGACTCTGGATTTCTTAGGAAAAGAGCTGCATAGTTTTTGTTTGCTAACATAGAGAAGGAGAAAATAATATGTGAGGCATTTCTGAGTCTAGTCAAAGTTACTTTGCTGATAACATCAACTGTAGAGGGTAGACAGACCAAGCACTAAGATCCAAATAAATATTAAGGAAAATTATAGATGTTGGAAATAGTATCTTCCAACCAAACCACTGGATGTGTTTATAGAACAGCCATATTGCTTGAGATAATATAGAAAGAGATGATGCTTGATTGAGTCTAATATTACTGAAAGGTTAAACAGTAATGAGCCAACACCCTCACCTAAGTTCAGACAATTACACAGACTTTCATTTACATCTTCTAAGGCAGATATTATCCCATGCCCAGACCAAAAAAGACAGGTTTGGACTTAATCTGATCTTAATAGGAAGTTCACAGGATCATAGGAAGTTACTAGGCTATTGGCCTTGAGGCCCTTATAAGCCCAGCCAAGAGTTTAGTCCCTGTTTAGCCAAGTCAGCACCCAATGCCCCAGTTCAGCAGGGACATAGATGGAATCCCAGGGGTGTGTTTTCTGTTTCCCATTCAGTTATCCAGGTTGCATTTAAAAAGGGATAATGAGGTACTCTGACATGGAGACGGGGTCTATTCCACAGATGGGGGAGTCTCTGGGATACAAATCTGTCCCACCAACAAGCCCTATTGATGTCACAGACCAGGTTGGGATCACGCGTGTGGGTTACTCAAGTGGAGCTTGACTTGCAGATATGCAGCAGTCCCATCAAGGTGGAGTCTGAGATTGCTTTGTATGCCAGACAGAGGTTACCTCTAAGGAGTCTGTATGAAACTGAGTAGAGGGACAGGGCTGTTAGTATGTCAGTGTAGGATAGATGTTTGAGGCCCTGGATTCTTCTGGTGAGGAAATTCTGTGGTCTCTCTAACTGCTGCATGTACTTTGTGAGGTACATGCCGAAAGGGGTGTTGTATTCAATAATGGGCCTTATAAGGGAAGACTACAGGGATATTATGACCTCCTTGACCCTGTATGAGATACCCTTACCTATAAGGTAGGTGGCCCATGTAGAAAGCTTTCTGTACAACAGAAACAACATGGTGGTCAAAAGTCAGGTTACTATCAACCTGGATGCTCATATCCCTCATGACTGATTGCATGCTTAGGATGTTGTTATTAATCGGATAATTTGTGGGGATGTCACTCTCCCCAAAGGAGATGATGATGCATATTTGGTATTCAGCTTGAGGCCATGTTTCTGGCACCAGTCATTTGTTTGGGTGAGACCCTCTTGAAGGATGTCCACATCACTAGGAGAATTGATGACAGTGCCCAGCTTGCAATCATCTGCAAACTTGGTCAGCCATAGCCCATTGGTTTTGACCTGCACCTCAGAAAAGTATATGCCAAATGACTGAGGACCCAAGACCAATCCCTGAGGTATGCCGCTCATTATTGATCTACTACTTGAGGTGGCTTCCCCTATTTTAACTATGTGGGTTCGATCAGTGAGCCAGTTTGCTACCCATCTGATAACATATGGATTGATACCTAGTTGAGAGAGTTTATCTATTATGCCTAAGTGGGGAATAGAGTCAAAGGCTTTAGCCAGGTCAAGGTAGGCGGTGTGCACTGTCTTCCCCTCATCCATGGCTTTGGTGACTGTCTCAAAGAAGTCAACCAAATGTAATAGATAACAGCCAAACTGTGTGGGAGAAGCTTTTATATGAAAACACAAATAGGTCTTAAAATACGAGGAGTTGGTTGAATTGTTGGGAGCAGAGACGGTCTCAGTGACAAATACTACAGGATTATCATTTGAAAATATGTTGTCAGAATGACAGCTGACTGGATAACAATTTCAGTAGGTGATGATAATAGCACTGGGTTAAGCTATCTTTTTCCAGGATGGCGAAGGAGATTGATGTCCAGCTACAACGGTCTGAGCTTCTTCAAGACCTGTTGCTGACAGAATATAAGAATTCCCTCTTTCTATTCATTAGTATATTCCTGACTTTATGCACTGCTTCTTTGAAGAGTGTAAGAGATAGTGATGATGACTTTTAAGGTGCATTTTTTACATATGGCACCGCCATATCATTAGTAATTTTGTTTTGTCTGTAAGGCATGAAAAGGTTTTTGATTTTTATGATTCTATTATAATAGGGCCAGACTGTTAAGAACAGTTGGGAACGCATGATTAAAGTGTTTAACCACAAATTCAAGGTCAATATAAGCTAGGCTAGTGTTTTTAGCATGTAGCTGAATTAGGCAGGATCATTTTTGTTATTTCTTGAAAAGCAGCAATGATGTTTATTTTTGATCCTATCTTTCTTTCCTTGCACCAGTAAGCACACCTTAGTAGATAGCCATGCTAAATGTCACTTGTAATCCCTGCTACTGATATATTGACAGAAGGAGACATGAGGATCCAGGATTGCCAGTTTTTGTAATTTGCATAATTAAATCGGACAGACCAAATATTTAATGAGATGGGTGACAGAAAATGACTAGTCCATATTTGGATCTTCTAACGTTAGCAGCTTACTCTTTGTATATTGGTTGTTAGCCGTAGCTGAATATCCCTGGCTGTGTCCTTTGGATAGTCCGGATGCTTATCAACAAAGGCAATGGTGATACTGTTTGCTTTAATCATTCCTATTTAAATTAGTAGAAGAACTCTTTCAAGCATATATGGCAACTGAAAGGGAAATTAAATACATGCTAAAGGTTCACAGTAGATTATTGTCATATCTCCTGTAACATTATGGGTACAGTCATGTTTGCAAGTGTTGTAGATGCCTGAAAATATTCCTGAACCAAGGAGAAGAGAACAAGACAGGTACCAGTTACTGCAGTCAGATCAGGGATGCATAGTGATATCAAACTCTGGAAAAGAAAACAATTTATTATATATACTACACACATTGATGTGTACCAATTTCAAACACTGAATATCCGGATTTCCAGAGAGTATTTTTGGGATCATAATTTTGACATTTTTTTTTTGTGCATGTGTGTGTGTGGCAGTTAACTTTCAGGATTAGGGAGCCATTAACAAGCTGTTTCCTGTGATCCAATGGTGCAAGGTTTGGTTCCCTCCCATTGCCTAACTGTGTGACTTTCAGCAAGTCACTCAACCAGACACTGCTCTCAGGCTGAGTGTGAAAAAGGTCCATGGAGATCAGTGCTCAACCCCATAAAACAAATGCAAGTAAATAAATATATGGGCCTGGAACAGGATGACTACCTCTGTAAATTAGGAGGCAATGACTTCATCTCATATAGCTGAGCTTAGAGATTTTTGTAGGAAAAATAGGTTTGAGGATAGAGTTTATTACATGCTTTGGAATACAATGTCCCACAAATATACACTCTGATTACATGTAATGTCTTATGTAGGTTCACAAATAAGTGAAAAGCATTGCAGTTGCGGTTAATAAATAGTGTCAATGCATGGATGACCGCATGTTCTGAGATACAACTCATTATCTAATATGCCTCCAGTAGTGTCAATGCATGCATGACCGCATGTTCTGAGATACAACTCATTATCTAATATGCCTCCAATAGTGTCAATGCATGCATGACCGCATGTTCTGAGATACAACTCATTATCTAATATGCCTCCAATAGTGTCAATGCATGCATGACCGCATGTTCTGAGATACAACTCATTATCTAATATGCCTCCAATAGTGTCAATGCATGGATGACCGCATGTTCTGAGATACAACTCATTATCTAATATGCTTCCAATAGTGTCAATGCATGCATGACCGCATGTTCTGAGATACAACTCATTATCTAATATGCCTCCAATAGTGTCAATGCATGCATGACCGCATGTTCTGAGATACAACTCATTATCTAATATGCCTCCAATAGTGTCAGTGCATGGATGACCGCATGTTCTGAGATACAACTCATTATCTAATATGCCTCCAATAGTGTCAATGCATGCATGACCGCATGTTCTGAGATACAACTCATTATCTAATATGCCTCCATAAGTGTCAATGCATGCATGACCGCATGTTCTGAGATACAACTCATTATCTAATATGCCTCCAATAGTGTCAATGCATGCATGACCACATGTTCTGAGATACAACTCATTATCTAATATGCCTGCAGTCAATTAAAGAATATAAACCCGAGTGCAAGCACTGCATGAAAACATTTTTTAAGTCAATATTTTTGAGTTACTATGATCCTAGCATGATTGGTCATCCCTAATAAGGGTGATGTTAAGGGGCAATCGAGTTTAGGGAGGGAAGGTTGCAGGTGTAGGAGGGAGGGCAGAGCTGTCTATGCTTCCACAGCATCTTACAGAAGAGAGCGCAGATATATCCATTGTGACAAAGATGAGCATTTTTTAAAGTCCACACTCTGGCCCAAAGGCCACTCATTGGGTTAAAGTTAGCAGGCTAATGGCAGGCAAGTGCTGGGTAATGAGCATGAACACTGGGAATTATGGGAGTGTGCACAGCACATAAACACTTTTCTTTTGTGCCAGTAGCCTCTAAGAAGTCTTGAAAGCAAAGTACAGTTTGAAACTGTTGGCCAATAAATGAATGTGGATCTGGCTCTTCAGTGCTTTAGGTAGCTTACAGCTAGTATGTATATATCTGAAACTATTTTGCTGACTTGGTGTTGCTGTTTCATAGCAGAATTGCCTACAATGGCCTACATCATTGACCTGCAGGGGTTCACAGAAAGTCCTCTTTGGTGATCTCCATGGATCGATAGGATCCTCTCTATATGTTTCATACTAATTGTGGCAAACAGAAAGTCTCAAAGTAAGAAGTCTAAACCTCAAAATGCACTCTCTCGAGGCACTCCTTAAAATGGAGAACATCGACATCTGTGCAGTGACAGAGACCTGGTTCAAGGCTCCAGAGAGTACCCCTGCATTACCAGGCTATAATTCATACCACACCTTTCGACCACCTAACCTGGACTGAAACACTAAAGGCGGAGGCATGTCCATATTCATTAAGGATATACACACCTCCAGGCTAGTTGCTCAGCATAATGCATCCAAGATTATCCAAGTGCAACTAACTCTGGGCAAGACCGCAATCCAAATTGTAGCTTGCTACAGATCCCCCACCATGCCCCAGGATTCCCACTCCTCATTTCTTAATACACTGGAAAATATTAGGGTACAACCTAACACCCTAATAATGGGCAATTTCAACTACCCTACCATTAACTGGGAAAACTACTCATGTACCAACTCTTGTGCTCAACGTTTTCTGGAATTCATAAATTCTAATGCCATGGATCAACTTATCCACACCCCCACCAGGGGCAGCAATATCCTAGAACTGGTTATTACCAACATGGGCAACCGGTGCTCCACACCAGAGGTCAATTCCTCATTGGTCAGATCCGATCGTAAGATAATCACCCTAGACATCCACATCCCTCCCCCACCCCCCATTAGGGAAACCACAGTAAAAAATTTCTCCAAAGCCAACTTCACGCTTCTTAAGACAGAAGTGGCAAACTTCACGACACCCATGCTGACGGACAATAGAGGTATGACTGCTGAATCCTACACAAATGCACTTTATAAGCACTTACATGAGTGCATGGATCATGCAATCCCTAACAGAACCAAGATGCTATCCTCCAAAAAAAGGGAGCCAATTTGGTGGTCCCCTGCCATAAACAAACTCTACAACAGAAGAAAGAAACTGTTGAAAAAAGAGTAAAATCCCATGATTGGAGAAACTCCCTGGTCAGCTTCAGTAAGAAGGTGAGATCCCTCATAAAATCCTCCAAAGCTAGTTATGAAAACAAAATCGCCACTGACTCTAAAGACAACCACAAAGCATTCTATAGCTATGTCAAGAATCTCAATGGCAACACTCAGAGCTGCTCTGAGTTACAGCACAATGGCACTAAATATACAGAACCAACGGATATTGCCAACATCCTGGCAGATAGGTTCAGTGCTAACTTTACCCCTCTGTCATCCCCTAAAGTGCCCATCCTATACCAGAAGAATGCAAAGTTCCTGTAATCATGGCTGCACAGGTAAAAAACACACTATCCAAAGCCAAGAACACAGCATCCATGGGACCTGACGACATCCCAGGCTGTGTTCTACATGAACTACAGAACGAACTGGCACCCCACCTAAGTACCATGTTCAATCATAGCCTCACCTCAGGCTATGGGGCCACTGAATGGCGCACAGTGACAGTTATCCCACTCCAGAAAGGGGGAGCCACCACAGACCCCGGAAACTACCACCCCATTAGCCTAACGAGCCTGGTCTGCAAGGCTATGGAGCGTATCATCATGGAACTTATAAACAATGACATTGGTAATCTCCAAACTCAGGACCCCACCCAGTTTGGGTTTGTAAAAGGCAGATCATGTCTCCTAAACCTGATAGATTTCTTTGAAGCAGTCACCGAAGCTGTAGATAAGGGTAAGGTGGTTCACACAGCCTATCTAGATCTCGCCAAGGCTTTTGACACCATCCCCCACTCTGGAATTATAGATAAACTCACTAAACTAGGTATAAATCCCTATGTCACAAGATGGGTTGCCAACTGGCTCACTGACAGAACCCACACTGTGAAAGTAGCAGACTCCAAATCCAGCTTCAGACCAGTGACAAGCGGAGTACCACAGGGTTCAGTCCTGGGTCCTCTCCTGTTTGGTATCTACTTCTCTGAAGTATAGGCCAACACAGAAGGTCTTTGGATAACAAAGTTCACAGATGACTGCAAACTAGGAGCCATAATCAAAACTCCAAAAGATGTGGACATCCTACAAAAGGGTCTTGCTGAGACAGATGCCTGGTGTCAAAGCCATGGCCTCAAGCTCAATGCCAAAAAGTGCATTGTCATTCTTTTTGGTAAAAACTCAGTACCCATGAACTACCACATAGGTGGTAGTCTACTTAACACCGAAAGTGTGATAAGAGACCTTGGGACACAGGTGGACAGTAGTCTCTCCTTTGATAATCACATTGCCACAGTAGTCAGGAAATCCTTCTATGTGGCACACCTCATCACAAAAGGTTTCTCATCCAGGAAAAAAGAGGTCATTGTTCCCCTCTACTCGTCACTCATTAGACCCATTATAGAGTACAATGCCCCTTTTGGTATGTACCTCACAAGGCATCTACAACAACTGGAAAGGCCACAGAAATACCTCACAAAGAGGATTACCAGCCTCAAAGAGATGCCCTATGCAGACCGTCTCAAAAAACTGCAGCTATACTCCATTGCATATCGCCTACTCAGAGGCGATCTCTGCCTAACACACAAAGCTATGTCAAACCCAGAGCTTTTAGACATGCTCCACTTAAAGAAATCCCAATCCCTACAAGCTACATGCTCTAGGGACCTAAACCTCATCACCACAATAAACAGAACATGCTGGAGGGATAGATTCCTGTCCCAGAGACTACCCATACTCTGGAACAAACTACCTATCTATATCAAACAAAGCTCCTCATTAGCACTGTTCAAGAAAAATCTTGATGATTGGATGGGAGATAGGAAATTCACCCCGGGGATCACTTCTGTGGCTCTGCTCGACAGTGGCACAGGAAAATAATTTTCTTGGGTGGTGAAAGCCAGGGTACCTTTGGCTAGGCTTATATAGGCCCTAGGGCCAATAGCCTAGTACCTACCTATGAACCTATGCACCTATAAAAGTTAGTTGTAGACCTTTAACTACAGATCAGAAGGTCCCTGGTTCACATCTAGGTACCCCCTAGTCGAGTGTTTTTTGTCTGGCAGTTAGTGCAGAGAAATAAGGCTATAAACTGTTAGCAAACCACTTCTGGTAGTCCAGGGTTTGATTCTCTAAGTCTTCTTTTGCCCATTAGTTTCATAAGTTACTAGGTATGCTGTCCAGAAGAGTATTAAAGAACCTAGCCCATGTTCCCAATTGCTCAAAGGTACTGTATAGTTAAATGGCTTACTCAAAGATTCAGACCCTGTACTCTTGGAATAGGAAGCATTATTAACAATTCAGAAATGTAGTCCTCTGAGATGACTGCTAGACACTGAGCAAGCCACTTAACCAGAGAGTACTATGGAGCAATTAAGATATTGAGTTAGGGTCCTCAGTGGCCTCCTGGACCTCATTCCTAGTCACTATCTATGACCATACTTACCTGTGGGGGAGGATTAGGGTACAGTTAACTACTGGAGGCCACCTATCTGTAATACAATAAAAATATTTCACAACTTCACAGTGATCAGAGCTCTCCAAGACAATATAAACTGAGATTTGATTAAAAAAAGAGAAAAATAAGGACGGTGACAATACTAGCTGGTAGCAGGAATGTCAGCATGAAGACAGAGTTATATGAAAGAGACACATAACAAGTTTAGAACCAGCAACCAAAAAAATGAATCTGTCAGTAACACCAGAGATCTAGCAAACAGCATCATAAAATATGTTTCCTGTTCAGCAGTGCAGAACATGTAGGACATGGTTTAATCAGGTTCAACTATCCTGTATACCAAAGGGGTCTGCAGACACTGAGCTGTGTTACTGTTCATGCATTTGGCAATAATTTGTGATGGGCCCAGGACTGGGATAATGGTTAAGGTGTTTACCTCACAGATACAGGGTATACGGTTTCATTCTCACCTTTTAGGGAAATTGGTTAAGCTTAAAATGGCCCACAAGGGTAGATAGCCTAGTACTTGTTTAGGAACTTATAAACCTACACTGCACATCACCTTATGCATCAAGTTCCAGAATGAAGCTCTCTACACCAAGAAATTGTACCCCATCGCCATTGAATGTATATTTATTGACAGTGTACCTTTTCAATACTGGAAAAAAATAGATCCACTGCAATTCCTGCACACAATCTCATCAAATCATTAACTTATCAAAAGTTACAAATGGATGAGCTGGGTTTGTCATCAATGGGACAAGCCTCACTAATGCCTTCTTACTTATGGTAAGCAAATGTGAGGACTGCAATCCCTAGGAAAGGGGATAAAAAGCAACCTCTCCCGTTGTAACTTTCAGTGAGTTAAGTGCTCATTGAGTTAACTGTCAGGAAATTGTAGACTTTTTAAAGATCCCTGTAATGACAAGCTTAGACTTAAAAAAACAAACAAATGAAAATAAATCAGCCAGACATTCTGAAGAGAAAACAATGCCATTTAAAAAAATATATAGCCATGAACTATGGAAAGTATACCAAGGTTTTTTTTTATTCTAGAACATCTCATTGCACAAAACAAATATGTTATTTTAAAAAAGTGCACAGCTTGGTGTATGCCTAGTATGCTCTTGTTAAAGTTATGGAGGAACAACAGCAGGATAGAGTTCACTGTGTTCCGATAGTGATACTACTTATAATCCCATCATTGTTACCATAGTGGTACTGCAGACATAAGACATTCCTTCCAAACATACATACAAACACACACACATACTCACAGTTTGTAGGAATAGCAAGCATCCAGAATGCACTTCAGTAAATGGTTGAGCTGTGTTACTCTTTCTTGCATACTACTTTAGCCACAAAGGTTCACACTCTGTGTCACATTTCTGTACATGCTACATGGTATAATGCTGCTTCCATATACAAGGCTGTCCAGGTACACATGCACTGTCCTCATGCAGGGTATTGAATGTTGTCTTGAAGACCCCATGACTCCCCACAGCACCCTGTACTAAGGGGTGGGGGCTATCATAATGGTTAAGGTGTTAACTTCATAGGCACAAGGTACAGGGTTTGATTCTCACCTTTGGTCGAAAATTGGCTAGGTTTAAAATGGTCTGAAAGGGCAGTTAATTTTGTGCTCACCCATGAACCTGTGTTCATAAATAGCATGCACAGTGCCACTTTTTTGTGTACCCTAAATAAAAACATGCACTCCCTATTGTAATGTGTACCCTCTTGTATTGTAGAATACCCATGCTGTACGTCTGTGCCCTCCACCTCAGCTTATACAGTGACACTGAAAGCTTACAGTATGAAACAACTGTTGGACCTACTGATATGTCATATTCTTTCCTCTGTTGTTATTAGAGCAAACCTCCAGCCTCTCAAATATTTCTCCTATTCATGCATTTTTGTGTGTAGCACCGTAGTGCACTGTTTAACAGTGCTGTGTTGCAGAGTATGGCCCTTCAGCTCTGGCACCTTCTTTGCACTGTCTGCATATCCTCATATCCTATCTTGTCCAGAAGAGATACAGGTAGGTAGCTTGGTGATTTTCATTGTGTGTGTGTGTGTGTGTGTGTGTGTGTGTGTGTGTGTGTGTGTGTGTGTGTGTGTGTGTGTGTGTGTGTGTTTGTGTGCGTGCCTGTGAGTGCATGTTCATGTGTGTGTGTGTGTGTGTGTGTGTGTGTGCGTGTGTGTGTATGTGTGTGTGTGTGTGTGTGTGTGTACACGCAATGTGTGTGTGTGTGTGTGTGTGTGTGTGTGTGTGTGTGTGTGTGTGTGTGTGTGTGTGTGTGTGTGTGTGTGTGTACACGCAATGTGTGTGTGTGTGTGTGTGTGTGTGTGTGTGTGTGTGTGTGTGTGTGTGTGTGTGTGTATATGTATGTGTGTGTGTGTGTGTGTGTGTGTGTGTGTGTGTGTGTGTGTGTGTGTGTATGTGCGTGTAATCCTGCAATGGACTGGCATCCCACCAGAATTAATTTTCTGCCTTTTATCTGTATTAGTATTGCAGTAAGTTTCTTAAATTGCTTAAACTATTAAGAGATGTTAAAAAATGTGTGAGTATGCTCACCAAAATCTGAAAATATATGTGAATAATCATGCTCACCAATTATGCATAGGAATTAGCTACAAGTGGGCATGTGCCTTTTGTGGCTTGACTTCCAGAGTTTTTGGAAATTCTCATTATGAAGTCAGACTCTTCCTTATGCATCAGACTTTAACCAAATGCTCATTAAATGGGGGTAGGGACTGCCCATGCTACAGTTACTTTTTTTTTTTTTTGCAAACAGAACTGACCAAGTATGTTCTATAGTGCCAAATCAAGAAACTAGGATCTGTCCTTGCTATCCAAGTTATGCACTAGAAGGTACAATAAGTCCCACTCGGCACCCTGAAGACAAAGGTCTGTAGGATATGGAAAACGTCTTGTACAACCCTCCCTCCCAGAAACAATTGAGAGTCAGTAATATATTGTGGATAGGCAATGATCTTCCTTGGGAACAACCAAGATAAGAGCAGTAAGAAAAGGTGTTTCCTACTAGCCACCTCCTCCCCTTAAACTAGTGAGAACTCTTTTATCCACAATCCTCCTTGGTAGGAAGAGCAAAGTTGAGAAGAAAAATACTGGTACATTCACACCAAAGAGTGGACACATACATCCCCCAACCCCTACCCTTTGAATCAGTCTCAAATGCTATTGATCATCCCATCATGATGAGTAAAAAAAAGATGAAACTTAAGCAACTCATTCTCTGAAAAAATGCATGCCCTGCATTGTCATATACTTAGCAGCATATATTTGCGCTTTAATCTACAACTTTTTTATTAATTTTTTATTATTATTATTATTCCAGGGCTGCAAGCTTTTCGTGGAGCCCTTCACTTAACAATATTAATGCAGGAGATGCATACACCTCCAGACTGTTAGCCCAACATAACGCATCAGAGATACTTCAGGTGCAGCTAACACTGGGTAAGACAGTGATTCAGGTCATAGCCTGCTATAGGCCCCCAACCATGTCCCAAGACTCACACCCCATGTTCCTAAGCACCCTGGAGAATATTAGGGTCTCTCATACTTGGCGACTTCAACTACCCCTCCATTAACTGGGAAAACTATTCCTGTACCAATACACTTGCCCAACGTTTCCTGGAATTCATTAATTCCAATGCCCTGGACCTGCTCGTTCTTACCCCCACTAGAAGTAGCAACATTCTTGACCTGGTCATTACTAACATCGGTGGCCGTTGCTCTACACCAATAGTCAACTCCTCCCTGGTTAGATCCTACCACAAACTAATCACCTTGGAAATCCACATCCCTCCCAACCCTCCCCTGCAAAGGTAACCACCATGAAAAACTTCTCCAACGCTAACTTTGGGCTCCTAAAAACAGAGGTGGTTAACTTCACGGCACTCATGCAAATGGAGAATAATTGCATGACTGCTGAATCATACACCGATGCACTGTATAAACACATACACAAATGCATGGATCTCACCATACCCAATAGAACCAAGATGTTCTCTTCCAAAATAAGGAAGCCAATCTGGTGGTCCCCTGCCATATACAAACTCTACAACAGAAGGAGGAAATTGATGCAGAATAAGGTGAAGTCCCAAGACTGGAAAAACTCCCTTATCAGTCTCAACAAAAAGTTGAGATCCCTCATCAAATCCTCTAAATCTAGCTATGAAAACAGAATTGCAGCAGATAGTAAAGACAACCACAAGGCCTTCTATAGTTATGTAAAGAATCTCCATGGCAATACCCAGATTTGCTCTCAGCTACTGCACAATGGTACCTCCTATACCGAGCCAACAGATATTGACAATATACTGGCCGACAAATTCAGTGCCAACCTTACCCCTCTCCCCCCCAAGGAACAATCACAATACCACTAGATTGCCAGACACCCAGTATTACTACTGCACAGGTTAAAACAGCACTGTACAAGGCCAAGAATACAGCTTCTATGGAACCTGACAATATCCCTGGCTGTGTTCTACATGAACTACAAAGTGAACTCATTATTAACTCCCCAAGTGATGCAGAAATCCTACAGAAAGGCCTCACTGACACCAATGTCTGGTGTCAGAACCATGGCCTTAAGCTCAATGCCAAAAAATGTGTCATCATCCCCTTTGGAAAAAACCCGGTTCCCATGAATTACCACATCAATGGTAGTCTACTGAACACAGAAGGCATTATAAGAGATCTGGGAGCACAGGTTGACAGCAACCTCTCTTCTTACCACCACATTGCCACTGTGGTCAGAAAGTCCTTCTATGTGGCACATCTCATTACTAAGGGTTCTGCATCCAGGAAGAAAGAGGTCATTGTCTCCCTCTACTCTTCCCTCATTAGGCCAATCATCGAGTACAATGCCCCATTTGGCATATTCCTCATTAGACGCCTGCAACAACTGGAGAGGCCACAAAAGTAACTCACAAAGAGAATCCTAGGCCTTAAACACTTGTGCTATATGGACAGACTCAAAAAACTCCAACTATTCTCTGTCTCATATTGCCTACTTAGAGGCGATCTCTATTGACTTACAAAGCCATGTCTGACCCAGCTCTGTTAGAAATGCTACATCTAAAGAAATCCCAATCTGTGCACACCACATGCTCCAGAGACCACAACCTCATTACCACAATCAACAGAACGTGCTACAGGGACAGGTTCATAACCCAGAGACTGCCCATGCTATGGAATAGACTTCCCATACATGTCAAATAGAGCACCTTACTGGGCCTCTTCAGCAGAAATCTTGTTGAGTGGATAGAGAATAGAAAATTCACCTTGGGGATCACTCCAGTGGACTTACTCGACAGAGGCAATGGGAACTAAGGCTGGGTGGCACAATGCCAGGGTAATCCTGTGGGCTAAGTTTGTAAAGGCTCCAGGGCCATTAGTCTAGTACACACCTATGAACGTATGAACCTAAACAACTAGTTTACTCCTCCTTGCAACTGTATTGTATGAGAATGGGAGTGATGTTTTGACCCATGGGTTATGAAGTTTAAAGAAAAGATAGAGAGAAACTTAACAAGCCCCTTCTGGAAGTGCAAAATTGAGCTAATGCAACTGCCTAGTGAATTAACAGTAACTGAAAGCCAGACTATGAAAATATACTGCATTGCATAAATAATACAAGAAAATGTTCCACCATGTTTCATCAAAGTTAAGTTCCCTGAAACTTCAACTACATGAAAATGTATGTGTGTGCTTCATGGTCACACAACTGTTGAAAAATATGAAAGAAAAGCCCACATAAACTGAATCACTGCTTACATACAAATAGAATTATACAATAATGGCTCATTGCTATTCAGAAACGTGATTGGAGAGCCCAACCAGCTTGCCCATTGTGAAGTGTGCATATACCAACAAAAACTCCAGCCATTTGAGTGTTATTGAGCAACCAAGCTATACATTGGCATATGCTTGCTTATCTACTCTTAACATATTTTACAAGGGTACTAGAAAATTAGAAAAAACAGAAATGTTTTACCTGAGAACTGTCCATACATTTGCAGAACATCTCTGATTTTCCTCATATTTCTGCTATCCTTCCCATTTTTAAAGTGGATAAGCATTTTTCTTCATAACTTTGTACCAGAACATAACCCAACAACAAATACAAAACTAAAAAAAAAAAAAAAGAGTGCTATGAAGTTCATGTCTTCCCCATTCTGCCCCTGTATCAAACTGATGTACTGTGCAAGCATGCAGACATACATACCATACATATATGCAGTACATCAGCTTTCAAGACAAATGCTGGAAGAACATCAAAGTTCTGTTAAACAATTGCATTATTTAAGGAAGGTAAGTAATTTCTTTCTTAAATGTTATTCTATGAAAGTAATAATCCCCTCCTGTTTGTGGCTATATCAGGATTTACCCATGGTTGACTTTGCTCTTGTGATCAAACCACACCAACCATAGAACCGTGGGTAAATCCTGATATACCCATGCACAGTCATGGATTATTGCTTAATTATACCAACAGTGATTTTTTTTCTGTTGCAAAGAGTAAACAAGGAATTCAACATCTGGGAAGTGATTTTATCTAGTTGAACATTTGTGCATGTTAAACTCGACCAGAAGTAGGGATTCCACAAGAAGACTTTCTAAAACATTCACCATACTTTTAGACTCAGGCTTATACTTCATTAAGGATCACTTCAAACCAATGATTCATGAGGTCTTATGGAAAAAAGTAGGCTGTAATTAACAGCAGTAGCAAGCCAAGTTAAATGGGTTATTATTTTTTTTTCTGGAAATAATTTTAACTTTACTGCAATAATCTGTGGTGCATTAACCAGACTTGTGATCCTATCCATGTTGTTATAACAATTTTATATAGTAAATTTGTAGAATTTATCTTTGGGTTACAGTAACATGTATTTAACCCTAGTAATTTTTTTTTTGAAAAAGTTTTATTAAAGTTATTACTGAAGCATACAATTGCTAACATAAAACTGAAAATGTTTTGTACTACATTAAATAAAAATCAAAAAAGACAATGAACTATATACAAACATGTTCACTGTACTATTAATAAGTAAAACTGTTTAGATCAAATGCATATGAGCTAACTAATAAAAACCTGTTTTGATTTTCTAATAAATCAATTATATTCAACCATTGGTTATATTTAGCTGTGTTCCTAGAGGATCTAGATTTAATTGTTAATGATTCTAATCTGGATATTTCCAAGAGAAGATTTTTAAAGTTTTGAAAAGAAGGAGACTGTGATGATTTCCAATTTCTAGTTATTTCTTTCCTGGCTATGGACAATACAGACCAAAGAAGTTAATATTTATTTGGTTTTACACAGGATGGAGATGGTGAATTAAGTAAAACTAATGGACTTTGTAAGTTGGACATTATCAATAAATATTGCCTGTAAGAAATTGTTGATATCATCCCAATATTTTTTATATGTGAACATTCATAGAATATATGTGTCCAATCAGCATTCTGTATCTCTAAACATCTCCAACATAATATATCTTCTTTAAACATCTTATTTATTTTATGAGGAGTGATGAATGATCTATTTAAAAATCTCCAGGTAAACATTCTCCATTTAAGTAAGGAGCAGTGTTACCTGCAGACAAAAGAAAATTTAATTTATCTTTATCTGATGGAGTATTATTACTAATTTCTGAAAAATATTTCCAATAATTATCAGGGACTTTAAATCTGATTTGATTGTTTTATATATATATATATATATATATATATATATATATATATATAAAACAGATTCATTTTTATTAAATTGTTCTGTTGAGAACAAATGATTAGGTATTGAATGAATTTGGGAATTGAGTTTTTAACTGAAGAAGGTATTAAGTCAAGTTTATTCCTAACATAATTTCTAGCTTCTTGTATATCAAGCCATAATGAAGAATCAAGGCCATTTTCTTCCAATAAAGTATGTATGGATTGTAATTCATTATTTTTTACCAGTCGATGCCAGTAAATCAATTGTTTTTGTACAAATGTTGACATTTTTTGAAAATTTGTGGAGAAGATAACCCCCTGTGCATATGCTATAGGGAAAATGAGGAATATCCAATTTTTATAGGATTGATATCTATGTATAAAAATTTTAAAGGATTTTAGAATCATATTTATATAGTTTGATATAAAATTTTGTGTACGGCATAAAGAAAAATGTTCCGTTACTTTCCATATGAATGTATTATTCGATAATTTTAACTTAAAATGATCATTACTATTATTTAGATTTATTGATGAGGATAGGATAAAGTCTTTCCATTTAGCTGAGTATTTACTATCTATAAGATAAAAAATTGTTTTAATGACTGAAGAAATTGAGTAAATTTCTAAGTTTGGTAAAGCAATGTCTCCATTATCCCAACTAAACATATGGTATGTTAAGGAAATTCTGGGTTTAATTGGATACCATAGACATTGTTTAATAATAGTATTAAACTTTTTAATTACTGCAAATGATGGAGGTATAGAAATAGATTGGATTATGTATAAAAAATTTGGTAGAAGAATCATCTTTATAACTGATAATTTCTCTTCCATTGAAAATTTTATTTTAGACCATCAAAATATTAGGTTATCTATTTCTGTTAAATGTTTGTCAAAGTTCAGTTTTTGGATTTTTTTAAACTATTAGTAATAATTATTCTTAGATACTTTGTTGGGATTGTGAAACATATTTTTCAAATTCATTTTGTATATTGTATGTTTTTGTACCAGATAATAGAATTTGTGTTTTATTATGATTAAATGTAAGACCTGAATTTTTTTGAAAATAATCTATGTCATTAAATACTTCTTGTATTGTTGGATTTTTGCCACCTAAGGTAATCAAGATATCATCTGCAAACATTTGAATCTTTGAAGTTTTGTTAACACTTATATCATATCCCTTAATGTTACTATTATCTCTAATCAAGTTGGCCCAGGGCTCCATAACTAAAGTAAATAATAGAGGGGATAAAGGACAACCTTGTTTAGTGCCTTTAGTAATAGGTATGGGTAGGGATATGCTAGAGCCTATTTTGATATAAGCTTGTCAGCCTATATATACCTGAGTAAGAAGATTTATAAAATTGCTTGAAAAATTGAGTTCCTGTAAAAGAATAAATAAGTAATTCCAGTTGACAAAGTCAAAAGCACAATTTATGTCTAAGCTGACTATAGTTAAATTATTTTTTAGGATTTTAGTTGATTCGATTAAAGTTATTACTCTTTTAATATTATCATATGTTGTTCTGTTTACTATGAAACCTGTTTGGTCTTCATCTACTAAGTTAGGGAGAAATACCTTAAGTCTTTTTGCATATATAGACATATATATTTTGTAGTCCGTATTAAGCAAAGAAATAGGTCTTTATGAGTTACATTTTGTAGGATCTTTTTCAGGTTTTAAGATAGGAAAGATAAACGTATGCTTCCATGAGGGAGGAGTAATATTTTTATCTCGTATAGTGTTGAACAATAAAAGTAATAAAGTTAGTGCTTTTTCATAAAGCAATTTGTAAATTTCTGGAATAATGCCGTCATTACCAGGTGCTTTATTTTGTGTAAGGGTATTAATTTGTTCTTGGATATCTTTCAAAGTAATTTGCCTATCTAGAATCTTAGTTTGCTCACTTGTTAATCTATTTTTAGAGTTTTTATTAACAAAAGCTCAAATATCTTTACTTGAATTTATTGATGTGGGGAATTGGTTTAAATTAAGAAAAAAAAAGTCTGAATTTGATTAATATATTATTCAAACCAGAAACTATTTTTTTTGGGGGGGGTGAATACATTTCTCTAATGTGATTGAATTTATTCAATCTTTTTACTTTATTGGATAAAATATTCAGAGATCTTGGATTAATTGAAAAATTAATACATTTATATTTCTCTAAACTTATCTTAGTTGTATGATTAAGAATCTCAATGTATTTTTTATTTAAGATTTTTAGCTCATCCAATTTAGATTTTCCTTGTGGGTTCTTTAATAATTCAAGATTTAAGGTGTCTAGTTTTGTTTGTATCTCTTTTAGTTCTCTATCCCATGAAAGTCTTTTTTTCTTATACCAGTCAATTACTCTGCCATATAGATATGCCTTCATTGCATCCCAAATAAAAATTTCAGATGTATTATTATTAGTGTTGAATTCTAAAAAGCTATGAACTTCTTGCAGGATGAAAGTGTTGAAATCTTTTAATTCGGTAATATATGCTGGGATTCGTTTTATCTGAGCATTGGTGTTAGTATGAATATATAAATCAAATATTATAGAATTGTGATCTGAAAAGGGGCATGTGATAACTTTAACATTGCTTAAAGAATCTCTTAAACTATTGTAATAAAAACTCTATCTATTCTTGAATATGTGTTGTGCCTGTGTGAAAAAAATTTGTAGAATAGCGACTTTGGGTCAGCATAATTAAAAATGTCTTTTAATAAAAAAATTGGAAAACTCTTTTAACAATTTAGCTGAACTTGACATTTTTCTTTTACCTTTAAAGGAAAAATCAGAGCTACTAAAGAATTAGTTAAAATCACCAGCTAAGATAATATTACCCTTAGAGAATTGAATAATATGACCAATATGTTGTTGTGCTCATGTCTGTCCAAAGCCAGGAATCCAATACATATTTATTAGAGTTAATATTAAATTATTAAATTGTATGATAATAGAAGCTGCCATACCTTTATTATCTTTGCATGTGTCTAAACTTTTAGGCTGTGGTAATTTGTTATTCCACAATATTGCTACACCTCTTCTTTTTTGTGAATGTTTAGAACTAACAAGAATTGAAAAAGATTTATATTCTAATTTGGAAATGTCATAGTCTATTAAATGAGTTTCTTGGAGAAAAATTAATTGTGAATTATGCAATTGTAAATACTTATTCAAAGATCTTCTCTTGTTAGGGTTATTAAGACCATTTATATTAAATGCAATGCAGTGATGTCATGTTGTTAGTTTGTTAAATTGCAATGTAAGTTGGCTACAATACCTATTACTTTTTAGTTTGAAAAATAAAAAGAATGGAATACAGCATATTCTATAGTATACTATACAGAAAAATGATTTTAGGTTACAAATATTTAAATAACATTCAACTAATCTTATTTTTGTGAACATCTGAAGAATTGTTATCAAGAAATTGTAGCAAAAACAATTAACAAGAAAACCTTTTAAAACCCACCTGTAATTATAAACTCCTAATTTGAGTGACATTAATCACTCAGATTAACATTCCTACTAACAGCAAGTTTCTATCATGCACTGCCTGACATATATACTGTTTCATCATTTTAAAACATGGCTTTATAATCTACATGTAATTCAACTATTCAAAAATGTCATAATTACTAAATCACCAGTAAGCTTATTTACTTATTGATTTGTATGTAATCAGAGTATTACTACAACCACTTCTTAAACATCTCACACTAATACATATATTTTAACTAAACTAAATGAAGTGATTGTTTAAAATTATATTTGCCTGATTAAAAATAGTGAACAATATGAAACTAAACACAGTTTTTTGTGATATATGCAGATATAATAGAAATCACAGTTTTATATTCCTTCATAATAAAAAAATATTGCCTAGGAGTGTCCAAAATAAACTACTTTCTTACACTAAAAACATTTTTAAAAACTCAAAACCCATGAATTAAATTTAAATATACCCCTACAAGTATGAAGTAAAAAGATATGTTTATGTATCTAAATATGAAACATTGATCTATTTACCCCACCAATGTATTGTAAACAGAATTGAGAATCTCAGTGACAGGGCACATTATTGTAACATAACTGCTTTAGATTAAAATGAAAGGAATATGTGGTATATAATATAGGACCAAAAATGTGAAAAAAGACCTCAATTTTTAACTAAACATAGTATGATGTAGTATGGTTGCGACAGCACACATAAATCAAATAATATTCATTTTTACAACTAAACAGTTAAAACAAAACTAATGCTTTAAACTTGTATCATGACATAGTAATAAAACAGGACCCATAACCAGTATATTGATTATAGTTTAATTATGGGCCAGTAAAACCAGCTAACTGTTTTTAGAAATGTTTCTGATCTACTCATTCATTACATACCCATGCAAAGTCTGTGAGACAAGTCTAAAATGATTGTATTTGTAGGTATTAGTTAGTAAGATTCATTAAGGTTAACCTTTAGTGTGTTACTTCTGCTAAGCAGAAGTAAAAAAATAGTATATAGTGTAATGTACAGAAATTGACATAAATTCCAATAGCATTGTAATTACCAGAATATAAAGAAGTTATTAATGTGAGTAGTGTTTCAGCATATTTAAATCTAGAAGATAGGGAATTGTTGAAAAGCATATTTCTTTTTAAAGTAGCATAATGTGCACAAATATACTGTAAATGAGCTTTTACTAGTCATATTTAATCCTTCCTGCGATAATCATGTACTAAACAGAAGTTAGTATCAAACATAACAAATTCTGCTACTGTTTATTTTGTTATTTAACTGTACAGCACATAAACATCTCAGTGGTAAAAAGAAATAAGAAAAAAAAAACAAAAAACAAAAAAACTTTTAAACATGTCCAAAAGGCTTTATAAAATGTTCACTTCCTTTTTCTGAAGAGCGCCGTGTCATCAGTGACGCCATGCAGTTCTTGTAGCTGTTCGAAGAAGCATGTGGTTACATTGCCAGATCAGAAAAAAAAAAAACTTCAATTTTTTTCAGCGGGAAACTGTGAACTTTTTTTTTCTTCAGATGAAGGTTTATAGTGGCTCAAGAGCTACACAAGATGCTCCACCAACAGTCAAAGCTCTCAACAAATGTCAGGGAAGACAACAGCTGAAAAGAAACAAAAAAAAAAAAAAAAGCAACCTCGGATCCCTGAATCCCGGGGTCCACTACTTGCCCAAAGTCACCAACAAGCAATGCCAACAAAATACAGGCTACACCAGCCAATAACTCATGAAACAAAGCCATCTTGCCCAAATACTCAATGAGAACCACAAGGGCATACAAAAAAGGAAACAGAGAGCAAGAACATTGTATCTACATAGCAAAGATACATAGTTAACTACACTAAGCAACAACCCGAAGGAATTAAAGACATCTCAAAATATCTTCTTTCTAAAAGGGTACTCTAAAAACATATTTTAAATAAATTATTTATAATTATAAGGGAATTTTTATAAAAAAAGAAAAGAAATATGATAAAGGAAGCTTAAACTAGTTTAATAAGCATTCTAGCAGTATTTAAAGAAAAATAACTAGAACCGGAATCCTAAACAAATGTTTTAAACAACAAACGGCTTCTAAACTTCTATAAGTAATATAATTATATCCCTGAGCAGGTTATATATTCAAAAATTTAAGCTATAGTGGGGCAATAATCTAATATTTAAAAAAAATATTGTATACCTTGTTTCCTTTACCTCTCCCTTCCCCATTCTTTTCTTTTATTTAAACTAAACACAGTAGAATTTTGTTAAAGATTACTTGTGTAAAAAAAAAAAAGTATATACTAAATTATAATCCAAAAATATCTAATATAAAGAAAACTAATATTAATAAAAGGGAAATATTATATACTGACTACTTCTAGTTATTAAATGTAACCAAGTAATTAAATAATATATAAATATAAGTTATAAATATTATATGTTAAAGAAAGGCGCTCACCTGTTGAACCGTTTTCAAATCCCATGACTTCTGGGTCATAATAAAAAGAAAAACGTTATATGAAAGAAGATAGAAATTTCATTATGTAGGAAAAAGCAAAAAGGGGATTATTTTTTAAGTTTCTTCTTCTGTTCAACTGTTTTCCAATTACCATTTTCAGCAATTCTTTTGAGACATAGACTTGCCCAGTCCATTTCATCCATTGTATCCAATATTTTATTAGATTTAATGTAGTTGATGGAAACATCAAGTTCTTCAAATATCTTCGGACCCTCTTGAAGGAAGATTTTCAGCCTTGCAGGGAAAGCAAGTGTGATTTTATTTGTGCTTTTTTCTGTTCCTTGAGCAATAGAAGGAACTGTTTCCTTTTTGAAATAACAGATGGATAATAGTCATTATCAAAATGAATGATGTTTTCCCTGTATTTAATAGGTGTTCTAGACCAAGCCGTTTTCAAAACTATTTCTTTATCATGAGATGATAAAAATTTAACTTTAACTGACTTTGTAGAGATGCTTTTGGTATTCTTTAAGGAAAACAAGGACCTCTGAGCTTTCTCTATACCAAAAGACAGTGCTTCAGGTAGTTATAAGATTTTTGGTAGCCATGAAGATAAAAACTTTTCCAAGTTATTTTCTTCCAAGTTATTTGGTAAACCAAAGATCCTGATGTTATTTCTTCAAGATCTATTTTCTAGATCATATTTTAGTTAATAGCAAGGTATTCTGTTTTAGAAGAAATTCCAGGTTATGTTCATGTTGTTGTATTCTGCTATCCGTGTCATTTAAGGAAGTTTCAATACCAGTAACTTGTTTCTTCTGCTGTTTCAGATCCAGATGTATTGTCTCCATTCGTTGCGAAGTAGTTTCTTTAAAGTTATCTATTTTCATGTCCATTCTGTCAAATTTTGTTGATAATTCCTGTATGGTAGTTAAAAGAGTTTGAAACTCTTTTTTTAATATAGAGTCCTGATGGCAGGATTTAGTAAAGCTTATGCTGCAGTCAGATGCCTGAAACTTGTCTTTTGTAACTTTTGACAAGAAAAGTTGTAAATAATTAAAATATTTTTTGATATTATCTAACTAAACTATGAAGAGACACTAAATATATAAAAAAATACTACTTAGTTAGTTATACTTAAAAATTCCTGTCATAAAAGAAATAATAAAGCAGAGCAGAAAGAAAGTGTTGCTACTCAAGGCTCATGCTAAGCCAAGCTCCCAACCCTAGTCATTTTTAAATATAAAATGACTTTTTGCTAAACTGTCTGTGGCCTTGGTAAATTGCTATATTTTCCAGATAATAAATAAAATGTAAAGATTGCCAGAAATGTTTCTGATAAACATGGCTAAGAGCATATTGTGTTTTACATTTGATTAACCTGAATGCAATGCAAATAGTTTGTAAAGATGAAAAAGAAGTTGTGGTTTGGGATTTTGGAAAACTTGAATTATATGTACTAAATTCATGTTCACCATAGCCAGTTGGCTATGAAGAAAAAACAGTAAAAGGAGTATGAATGTGCCAGACAGTGAGTAAATACAATTACTCTGTTCTCCTTGAAAGTAATCCTGAAGTTTTGATCTGCATTTACACATCCTTCTCAGATCCAGATTAGCAAAAGTTATAATGTAATTATGAAATGCTGCAAGTTACCCTTTTAAAGTTGTAAACCTTAATTGCTAAACAATACTGTCAGGTGTTTTGGGTTCAAAACATAAAAAATGTGTTTTTATAAATAGCTTCATGTAATAATAGTAGGTGTGGTTATTGTCTGCTTGTCTCTCTGTAAATCACCCTGTAATGTAAATATTCTAAATAATTCAAAGCATTAATCTATTGTTTGGCATTATTTAATGATTTTGCCCCTTATTATTTTGTTTGTGTGTGTGTGTATGTGTGTGTGTGTGTGTGTGTTTGTGTGTGTGTGTGTGTGTGTGTGTGTGTGTGTGTGTGTGTGTGTGTGTGTGTGTGTGTGTGTGTGTGTGTGTGTGTGTGTATGTGTGTGCACATTGTATGTGATGCAAGGCATGTTAAATGTATTTTTAATATTTAAGTTGGCATCAAAGTGCCCAGGAGAATGATATGAATATCTTAGTACATTGCCTGATAGTGTGCAATACACATGGGATGCGTCAACTGTTTTTAAAAATTGTCAGATATCCTGTCCCCAAAAATGCCTACAGTTTCTCCATAACTTTGAATATCTAACAAAAAAGTCTATGGACACAGCAAAATTCACTGCACAGTCCTCAAAAAGCATTTACCTACAATGAAGTCACAGTGACTCTTCCATTAGGAGAGGGTCGTCTACAGGTGAGCAACACAGGTGCTCAAGCCCTTCTGTTTGTGACTGTGTCATCTGTGCATGAGATGACCAGCTTACTGACACCCATGGTAGCCTTGGATAAGGTGGAGATATGGATGTGATTCTTCAACAGACAACAGACATTCTCCTCTCTTAATGATCTGTTATCCATATGAACAGAATTCTTGACTCTAAGAAGCTTTAAAGTAAAAATACAAGAAATCATTCATAAAATTTAGTTTATTAACTCAGTTTATTTTTTCTAATATTTAGGTAAAAGGTATACACAGGATTTTCCTATATGTTGCACTTTTTTAAGTGTGAAAATTAACACTGTCTGCTACATTTACTTATGCTTTCAGTTCACCATAGCTAGTTTTAAGTTTTGGCAGATGTTTTCTTTCAGTGTTTCCAGTGTCATACTTGCATTAAGCATTCACTTCAGTATTATTGTTTTTAAATGCTCATTTCTTTACATTTTCATTTTGTTCAAAAGACTTACCACCAGGTACTTATTTCATTTGTTCGTTATCACTGACTATTCTGTGCATAAATACTTACCTTCCTTGATTTGATCAACAGTAGGCATTGTTATACCTTTGAGTGTACTTCCTTCAAAGCTGAGTTAGACAATTGCTATCTAAGGTGCACATATGATAAGCACTGAACCCCAGCCCACCCCATCTACTGTCTTTATCTGAGTAGCACAGCACATGATCAAGTATCTATTTGGCATCCAGATCAGCTGTATTGCTACTTGCAAGAGTGTAAAAATTTGATTAAGACAGAAAAAATATACAACCTACCATCTATAAATCATATGTAGTGTAACATTTTGAATTCCATGAAAGATTACAGTGTTCTACTTGCCATCTGCCTCATGCACTGCCTCATACTTTCTTATTTTATTAATTGCACATCTTTAATCACTATTAATACAGTTTAGCTCAAATGCAAGCCAACATTCAGCACTGACAAATTGATATTTTAGTGTACATGATTTCATTCTCAAACTCCAAATTCCTTTCATCACCCAAAGCACAGTGCCTGTTGCTGCTAGCAAATATGTTAAAATTTCATAAGTTATTTAAACCATTATTTACAAAGAAACATTGGTATTTCTAGTTAGTACCTAATTTTATTTTCAGAACAACTGATTATTAGCAAATATTCGTTTTATTTTATTTTAATTTTTTAAGCAAGTAAGTGCATTGGTGCAAGGACCCTTTTCTGGCATGGCTTGGGCCATGAAGGCACCAGTGAAGGCACAACAAATGCAAAATGCAAAGAAAACAATAAAATAAAGAGTAAAGCTGAATAAGCAACATATGGCACTTATCTATTGTTCTTTTTTCCTCTTTTTTGTAACAGCTGACTACTGACCAATGGTAGGTCTGCTCTGCGCTGCTTTTCCACCCATCCTTCTCACCCAAGCATCATTTCCTTTATACACAGCCATTTCTCTACCCTGGCCAAACATCTGTGCAATTCCTCCTGTTCAGTGCACCTCCTCATTTAACCCTCCCCTGCTTAGCATATCTCTTGATTGGCCCATTTCATATCACTACCTCCACCAAAAAAATATTAAAAAATTACACCGCAACTTACATATCAAATTCTAATTAACCAGCCCTTTTCATATCACTGTCTCCACCATAAACATTGCACTGCAACTTATATATCTAATTCTAATCAATTTCAATGGAACTCTTGGCTATAAAAGTTCCAAAAACATAAAAGGCGATAGGCTGTCCAGAACACAAATCCACATTTATTTTAAGTATTAAAACACACCATTAAGTGCTTTCATCGTGCAATCATGACTTCATCAGAATAAAGAGACAATACAAAGCCATACTTAAATAGTTATAGATTAAACCATTCAACTCATGGCTATACTTACCCTTTACAAACAGATTCCCAACTCACTATAATAACCAGATTCCTATAATTTCCAAATGAAAACATACTATAGCTACTTTATCTCTTAGCCATACTCTCCACTTTAATCCTGCTATCAGCCCTAATGACCTATCCGCATAACAAAATCTTCAGCTCCCTGAAAGGGTATGATTACTGAGCCCACGGCTATATTTGACAACTATACTCACCATATCTGCTCCTCCCTATACAACTCTGTGCATGTACCTTTAAAAAAATGCATTTTTCTAAAAACAACCATACAACTATAATAAACCTTAATCTAGAATTAGAAAGTTAGTATCTGTCAGATTCAATCAGGCACTTACAGTACACCAAATAACAAGAATATGTAGTGACATACATCCAAGCCCAAGACTTTCCACCACTAACAGTGGACAAAGTCCCATCTTTCCACACTCAGACCACATCACACATCTAAATAATCCAACTACTGTATCCGAAGCAGCTCACCCAGGCCTTGAGATATATAATATATATAAATGCATGCAGCATCTGCAATAAAACTAGTCAGCTTTGCACCTGGGTTCAAACCTCCAACCCCCACATACTCATACTCACTGAAACATGGCTAAAATCCTCCAACAAAGATAAAGAAGTACTCCCATCACAGTATAACATAATGCAAAATGAATGAGCTACTAAAAATGCTGGAGGGGAAGCCATCATGCTGATAAACACTCTACAAATAGCAATACACCCTAACAAGAATAATAACCTATCTTAAATTAAAATCACTTAAGGCAATTTGCATAATAGGTGCAAACATACCTCTAAATAGAAACAATATTAATACCACTGAAGATATGATTAACTTGATAATTAACAATGTAAAACAGGAAACCTTTCTTCTCAATAATCACAACATCAATTGGTGTCATCAGGACACTAGCACATCCCACTAAAATATCAAGTTATTCAGTCTAAACCAAGTACTTAAATATGCAACAAGATATGATACGACCTCTGGCAAAGCTTGCACTCTGGATTGCACACTCCTAAGTTAAGAAATAATGCAAAGACAGACAGGCAGAATATCTGGGTATATAAATATACTGTTCATTCCAAATCACAGATCATGAGGGGGAACCAAGAATTTTCTAACACAATCTCACAAAAAAAGACAAAACAACCCATTTTTATATTTAAAAGACTTATATTGTATGAACTGGACATTGTATGAAGTGATTTACCTTCAGTTGTTCGACTAACATGCATGTTGACATCCTGTAGGTAAACCACTCTACATTGAAAATGGAAACATTAACTTCTTAGTGTGCATGTATTGAAGAAGAACCTCAGCACATGCAACTTTAAAACACAGTTTTTTGCAAGAGGGAAAACTTCCCACACTCTCCATTAATTATACATGCTAACTCCGAGATCTTACAATCCCTGGGAGAAAGGGAATATTCCCCTACCTGGAGATTGTCAATCTCACACACTTGTTGACTATCTGCATAGTTGATCAAATGCAGTCATTTAAACAGATGTTGACCAAACTCCCTGTCGACCAAACCAGTGGAACCCGTATGAGGCACTCATGGGATGATAAAGTTTTAACAAATTAGAGTCTTACAACTACTCATGCTGTTCGTGTGAAAACTCATTTTGTGTAAGTATATCATTGTTCTTTTACTAAATAAGTAAAGCTGAATCCGGTCATGTCTTGAACTCTGCTTACCATCTTACAGTCATACTTAGTGAATTTTTGTACTTGAGAAAACGTCATTAGGATAAATTCTGGCATAGACCCCTCTGACATCTTTATATTGTTTTTTTAGTACTATCTAGAAGTAATTCATATGGCAATGTCCTCAGTTAATTTAATATAGTAACACAGTTATATTTTGCTTAAGACAGAGAGGAAGGGTATGTAAGCTACGTTGCTGTCTGTTATAATAACAGCAAAGGAATTTTACATTTCATCTCAGGCTGAAGTTAAAGTATTTTGAAATATATCTGTAAACATTCAGAATTACAGAATATAAAAAAGAACTTAGCTTCACCATAATCTGTTTTTTTTTTTATTTCCATTACATTCCTCTCTGTTTGACACCCCTTAGGTGTCATATTTGATCATAATGCAGTATTCTGTATGTTATCAACAACAGCATTATTAAAGTTGTCAATCACATATGCTCTGGAGTGTCTTTGATTTGGAGAAATCATTACCATTGTTTTTGCTTATGTCATGAAACAGTTCAGCAATTCATTTTTAATTAAAGAATATACTTAAACTATAAGGCAAATTACTATCACTATAGCAATCCAACTCTGAAAAATACTAGTTCTTATTTTGCCAGACAAATTTCCTAACTAGCCAGTCAATTTGTTTCAGTTCTGGTTAGATTTTAGCAAGCTCCTCCATGCAATCAGCTACTTTTTTTATCATGAAAATCAGAATATAAGAACAACAACACTTCTCCAAAAGCATGCATACCTTCCTTTAAAGGCCAGTATCATATTGAGGGCTAACCTATTTTGCAACACATCAGCCCTCATTTCAGTAATTTCTTTGTCAGCCATACAAATATGTTGTGCAGTTTTATTAGTCAGCTTAGCTAATACATATGGTAAAGCATTCAGTTCAGCTATAGTTCCATAGATGAAAGAAAGTCAGTACCTGTTGAACTGGTTGTATTGATATTGTGTTTGTCAATCGGCCGGTTGGCGGTGACCAAAAATGCTGAATGGTTGAGGTAAGATAGCATACACATCAACACCTAGACCAGTTATTGGGGAACCAGTGATAGGCACAATCTCCACAAATGTAATGTTTACTTAGCATAGCCATACTTTGATACTAGTTATACAATTTTAGCTTTAATTTATATAAAACATGTTTATGTTGAGTCAAATTACATTCTCTGTATCCTACATGAGCTGTGCCCAATCCTGCATAGCAACTGTTTCCTGGAGTGGATGCTGTTAGTTGAAAATACGTCTTTTTTTGAAAAACTTGAAACATTATACCAAGTTAGATTTTTCTAAAACAACCTCAGTTGAAAATCATTTAGAAGAGCTAGAATTATAATAATAGGGATGCTTCCTCTGGGGTGTTCAGGCATAAATGTACAGACACAGCAATTGCTGATGTTAAGATTGTACTCCTATTGATGCAGTACTGGTAAAAAGGCCTTCCGTCGTCTTGGCTGGAAGAGGAGCCAGGACCATCAGGTGTGATGTCATCAGCAGCAGCCAGGGTATCATCCTTCATCTCTGTGGATACCAGGCAGATCTTCTTGCAGTGGGAAGCATGGATCCAAGTTCATAGGTCTGCCCACAGGAAGCAATATGAGTTGTAAGAAGAACAAGACTCCAGGGAAGATTTTCACTGAAAGACTTTAACAAAAACCCAAGTCCCCAGCTGCAAAGTATGGCAAGGTTGAGCTAAAGGTTGGGGAAGGATTTCATGAGTTCTTCATTGCAAAGTCTGTAAAATAGAAACAAGTGTTTAACAATAATTCAACAGTGCATCATTAATTGATGTAAGCTCCACATTTTGGGCAGGTGGCACAGATGGCATTTTCATTTTATGGCCCAAAAGAATCTCAGGTGTACTGAGCTTTCTCTTTGCATGTACATTTCCTCTTCTACTCATGAAAACCAAAGGCAGTGAGTGCATCAGGCCACTTTAGATGAGCCTCTTTACATATTTTTCTCAGCCTGATTGTTATGGTCTGATTTATATGCTCAACTAAGCCAGAAGACTGAGGGTGATGAGGACAGTACAGTTGCAAATTTACTTAAGTCTGACATAATTTCTTTATGATATTAGCAGTGAAGTACATGTCCCTGTCAGAATTAATAGTGTGAGGTACCCCAAACCTTGGTACAAATTCTTTTAACAGTTTTTTCTACAGTGTCTGCATTATTTTTAGCACATGGATAAGCTTCTACCAAGGCTGAAAAGATGCAGACAATGACCAAAATGTATCCAAAATTGTTACATTGCTTCAGCTGGATGAAATCTAGCTAAAGATATACAAATGGCCCCCAAGGGGGAGGCAGAGCTGAAACTTTAATTTTAAAACTAGGTGAAACACATCATAAGACAGTCAAATTTCACAATTCTATACATAATGCTGAATCAGAGAATAACAAGATGGAGCAAACCAGTTGTGATTTATCAGATTTGTTAAACTAGTTCTGCTTATATGGTTAGGTAAATGATATAGCCCGGGATTCATGAAGCTCAGCGCAAGGACGGAGTTAGCCTTGCACCGAATGTGCAGCGTAGAGATGGTGCAGCAGCACCACATGCATAATAATGAAGGTGCACTGCCGTAACGGCCACGTGCATAGGAAACATGTATGAGTGCAGGGGGTGTGTCCAAGCGCTGCACGAAGACATGAACATGTTGACTGCATACGCGCAACCTAAAATGCTGACTAGTACAGCCTGTCTCTAATAGTAATCACCCCTGTCAGTGTCCGTAGATACTGAAATGTACGCAAAGCATACAAGACATCATTGCGAACACCATAATAAGAAGTAAACACAAAGGCACGTAGGTGAATATTGAGTTCCCGTCCCTCGAACAAAGATATTTAAAACTCCGTGCCCGTATTCCATTGTAGTGTCGCTAGTTATACCAAGTGGAAGTGAAACACATCGCGTTAGCATGCCGCCAATTGCCAAGCCTAGCCCAATGGTTTGGGTTACCACCTATCCTACATTGTGAGGGACAGTCCCCCAATAGGCAGGCGTGTACATACCAAAATCATAATAAATGTGAAATGTCCTGCGATAGTAGGACATAATTATGTCCCATATGTTATGTAATAGTCCCATACAGTATGTATGTCCGTATATAAAATACTTATATGTTACAAGCAACAGAATAAGTAAGTAAATGAAACAGAATAAGCAACTACACTGCTACAACAATAAAAGCTTATATGTAGGCATGAAACTAAAGTACTATCCTTTGTAATGACCGTGGGTATGTGTTGGCCTGTAAACTCAGATGTGTGCCATGAAAATGTCCCATCCAGGTCATATGAAAAGGTGGCAAGCCTACCAATGGTCATATCATTTGCCCAATATCTGCCCATTTACAGTCCAAGTCATCCTTGTCAGGACAGCCCATAGATGAACGGGTATTACCCGGGTCTACCTACCATGTCATGAAAGATAAGTATTTGCAAGTACCTATGTGTGTGAAGTACAGCATGTGGATGATCAGAAGTGTTAGTGTAGACCTCACAACCATATTGGTCCCATCCATATGTAGTGTACGCAATGTGTTCTGTCGACTGTGCCATGGGCCATCAACTAGAGAAAGGATGAATGTTGTTTGCGGAATATGGGGGTGGGGGGTGATGGGTAATGCAATAATTTGCCAAGGGGAGACTGGGTTGGATGCACAATAGGTGAACTGGAGGTCTATGAGGGAGCAGTGGGTGAATCAGGAAGATAACCAAAGAACAAATATACACATCCGCAATACAATCCCACAAGCATGTGAACATTAAAATGTGCAATACACATGTACAGAAATGTTACCGGCACATACCCACATAATGGTCTGGCCTGAACTGAGCCATCCAACCCCAACACACCTGGATACATAATTGAATACCCATCATCCCCTTCACAGCACACCACCCCCTTCCTAAATATCCACCAAAACTAGCCATACTCGGGCTGCTAGATAGGGGCAGCCATATCTGCACATAGTGACCCCTACGCATATCTAGTAGGCATTCTCACCCTAGGCAGTCTCAGGATTGCAAACTATGTATCCCTTGCATGTATAACCCTACCTTACAGCTGTAAAGCAAAGATGGTCATCGGTCCCCACAATTTTTGGATATCCCTCATGGGATATGTATCTGTTCTAAACATTAGACTTGGAGTCACGACACGATGTCTAGTCCTGTATACATCTGGACACAAGTTGTATGAGCAGTCGTTGTCCACAAGACTGCTCAGCCTCCAGCCAGTCCTGCAGAACCTACGACCTGGGATTAATTACCTGACCATGATGCACATCTCCCCACGTGCATTATCGGGAATATATACCTTACACATTTGCATAGTGCACGATCCCGTAACAAAAAAAAATTTTTGACCCCAATCTGTTTCTAAATGAACTTAGGCAAGTCAACTGGTCACCCCTTAAATCTCTTCCCATAGATGATGCTGTTAGTTTCTTTAATATCACTTTTCTAACAATCCTTGAACATCATGCACCTACGCGTGAAATACGAGTTAAATCTAAAACAGCCCAATGGCTCTCAAACAATACAAGGAAATTAATCCTTAGTAGAAATAAAGCTTGGGCTAAATGGCGAACCACAAAAAACACAACTGATCACCTCATCTTTAGGCAACAAAGAAATATGACAAAAAAAGCTATACTGCAGGACAAAAAGAATTTCTATACTCAGCTACAGCAATCATCCCTTCACCAACCAAAAAAATTCTGGAGTACCATTAACATGCTAATATCTCCTGGGAAAGTGGCCACACCAAATCCTTTAGGCTCAAATCCTGATTGCCCATTACAAACAGCTAATGACTTTAATAATTTCTTTACTTCCGCTATATTAAAGCTAGCAAACCAACAAAGCCCCGATACCTCCAAACTATCAAGCCCAAACCCAATTCATAGGTTCATAGGTTCATAGGTTTATACTAGGCTATCTGCCCTAAGGCATTTATAAGCCTAGCCCAAATTATTGTGGCTTACGCCACCCCTTATATGAAAAAATACTGTGCCCATTAGTTTGTTGTGCCTCTGTCCAGCAGTGACCCAGAGATGATTCCCGGGGTAAACCTACGATCTCCCATCCACAGGTCTAGATTTCTCTTGAACAGAGTCAGCGAGGTGCTCTGCCTCACATGGACCGGGATTTTATTCCACAGCATAGGAGTCTCTGAGTGATAAATCTATCCCTCCAGCACGTCCTATTTATATCCGTGCTAAGGTTTAAGTCGCTTGCTCTAGTGGTTTTGGTGGATTTGGATTTTTGAGGTGGAGCATGTCCATTAATTCGGGTTGGACATGGCCTTGTATGTCAGGCACATGTCACCTCTGAGCAGGCGGTATGCGACTGAATAGAGCTGGAGTTTCTTCAATCTGGCAGCATATGACAGATTTTGGAGTCCTTATCCTTTTAGTGAGGAACTTTTGGGGTCTCTCCAATTGCTGCAGATGTCGGGTGAGATACATCCCGAATGGGGCATTGTACTCGATCATTGGTCTGATAAGTGAAGAGTACAGGGAACAATGACCTCACTAGATCTGGATGTGAATCCCTTCATGATCAGGTGGGCAATGTAGAAGGTCTTTCTAACCACTTTAGCAATGTGAGTGTCAAAAGAAAGGCCACTGTCAACCTGGGTCCCCAGGTCCCTGATAACCTCTTCTATGCTTAGTGGATTGCCACCTATATGGTAGCTTGGGGTTACCTTGTTTTTCCCGAAGGGTATGACTATACATTTTTTGGCATTTAACTTCAGGCCATGGCTCTGGCACCAGCTATCTGTTTCCGTGCGTCCCTTCTGAAGGATATCAGTGTCCGATGCACTTTCCACTATGGCGCCCAGTTTGCAGTCATCTGCAAACTTTGTCAGCCAAAGTCCTCCCATGTTGGCCTGTACTTCTGAGAAGTAGATGCCAAACAATAGGGCCAAGGACCGAGCCTGTGGGACACCACTTGTGACCGGCTTGGAGTCTGACACAGCCAGCAACTCTAACTCTGTGGGAACTGACCTTAAGCCAGTTAGAAACTCATCTTGTGAGATATGGGTTTACATTTAAGCTGGTAAGTTTTACTACAATACCGAGTGGGGTATTGTGTCGAAAAGCCTTTGCAAGGTCAAGGTAGGCTGTATGGACTGCCTTTCCCTCATCAATGGCCTTGGTGACTATTTCAAGAAGTCGACCAAGTTCAAAAGGCATGATCTTCCCTTGACAAAGCCAAACTGGGTCGGGTCCAATGTCTGCAAGTCCCCTATATCTTTGTTTATGAGCTCCATTATGATCCTCTCCATAGCTTTGCAGACTAGACTTGTTAAGCTTATGGGGCGGTAATTACCAGGGTCCGTGAGGCCACCTTTGTGGAGTGGGACCACAGCTGCCGCACCCCACTCCTTGGGCACGTATCCTGTGGTCACGCTGCGATTCACCAGCTGCCTTATGTGGGTTTAATTCCTCATTTAGCTCGTAGCACACAGCCGGGGACACCATCCGGTCCCATTGATGCTGTGTTTTAGCTTTAGAGAGCAGCTTTCACCTGCGCATTTGAGATGTTCGGGAGGCTACACTCGGCTGGGATAGTTATCTCTCCTTTAGGGGGGGAGAGGGGGGTGAAGTTTGCACTGAACCTGTCTGCCAGTATGTTGGCAATGTCTGTGGGTTCAGTGATTTTTGTATCATTTTGGACTAATTCTGAGCATATCTGTGAGTTTCCACCCAGGTTCCTAACATAGCTTCCGCCATTCCTCCGCCATTTCACCTAAAACCCATACCCACCTCTTATATACTGTCCTTACTTCAAAAATTAAAACCCACAACCCCCTCAGCTGATAAACTACCAGCAGAATACCTTCAACTAGGTGCAAAAGCTATTGCCTACCCCATCTCAACACTGATTAACAGGACCTTAAAAGAAAGTACAATTCCATCAATCTGGAAAATCTCACACATCATCCCTCTTTTCAAGGGAGGTGACTCTACTGAATATTCCAACTTCCGCCCCATAGCATTACTATCTCCTCTTGCAAAAATAATGGAGAAATGCATCCACAAACAGTTACTTAACCACCTATTAAGCCACAATCTCCTAGCTAATTGCCAACATGGTTTTCGGCCATTTCATAGTACAACCACAGCCTTACTATCATTTACTGACTCTATTAACAATAATCGCAATAAGAATACTCTTTCCTCAGCATTCATTGTAGACCTGTCTAAAGCCTTTGACATGGTCAATCACCAACTACTCCTCCATCGTTTAAAGTCCCTCTCCCTAGACAATTCAACCTTAAACTGGTTTACATCCTATCTGGATAATCGAAAACAGGCAGTTCTTTGGCACAACCATCTCTCTGATCTCCTCCCCACCTCTATAGGTGTCCCTCAAGGCTCTATCTCAGGTCCTCTACTGTTCTCCATTTTTATAAATGACCTTCATCTAACCACTTCTCTATCAACTTGTATTCAATATGCAAATGACACTACTATCATTTGCTCAGCCTCAACACAGTCGGAACTTCATTCCCTCACACAAAAAACCTTCTCGACAATAGAACAATGGTTCTCAAATCACTGTCTCCTCCTTAACCCCAAAAAAACAAAACTCTTGCTTTTTACACCTACTCACTTGTTTCCCTCCCCTAATTTTACTCTTATATCTAGTAATGGTGCCCTTATCTCTCCAGACCAGAATACCAAACTCTTAGGCATTACAATTGATAATCAACTAAAATTTGACACTCACATTAACGCTATAATAAAATCTACTAATAGAAAACTTGGCTCTCTCTATAGAATCAAATCCTTCTTAACTCCTGAAGCCAGAACTACTATAGCTAGAACCCACTTAATTTCTACCCTATTATATGCCTCCCCTATATTTACTAATCTTTCTAAGTTTAATCTGAACAAACCAGCAATAGCATATAATAGTATTGCCAGATATGCCACTAACTCTCCATATAGGACTCATCACTGTCACAATCTAAAAAAACTAGGCTGGCTTGAACTACCCCACCTTATTCAGCTTAATCAACTCACCATTGTACACAATGCCCTTTATCACCCTGACAACACTCCAATGCTCTCTACCCTCATAAAACCTTACACCAATCTGAGGAACCTACGCTCCTCTAACAAAGTATTGATTCATACCTCCTTATCTAATAACTTAGCAGGTGACTCTATATTTTCCAAGTCAGTTGGAAAAATTTGGAATCAACTACCTCAACACCTCACAACCCTAACATCACTCCCACTATTTAAAACTAACCTAAAACACTTCCTATCTAACCACTGGCTCTGCTCATGTAATAACCCTGACTAATCATCTTCATCAATAAGCCTGACTAATCATCTTAATCTTCATTTCCTTTATTCTCATTTATTTGATTTATTAACATTCATTCTTACTTAATAAATCTAGACTACTAGATTTTCATCACCACACTTGATTCTGATACTCCCTCTACTAAATGACATATATCTTAATTTCTCAACCTCTAATGAAATTGCTTTTAGAGTAAACAATGTTCATAACTCCTATATTCTCTAGTACTACACTATTCTGTATTCAAATGACTACACATCCTGTTGGAGTGTTACAATTCTATGTTTTTTTCTGTATATTTTTACCTGTTTAGAAGTATTGTAGTAGAACATAGGCTTACAGTTCTGTGTATTTTTTTGCATATTTCTTGTATAATCTAATATCTTGAATTTTTGATATTTTGCTAAAATTTTTAATCTCGTTAGTAGTATTGTAGTGGAGCTTTTCTCCTCGGGTCTCCACTGAAAATGGACATGTATCCAGTTGGACTAGCCCGGTAAACAAATGTAAAATAAATAAAATAAAAATAAATAATAGTGGCAGTTGGATATAGGGTGCTTAAGGTGCTTTAAAGCAGACGTAAGTAGGGTTACCACCTGCCCCACCTTGCGAGGGATTAAACACCTGACCATGATGCACATCTCCCCATGTGCATTATCGGGAATATATACCTTACACATTCGCATAGTGGCAGTCAGATATAGGGTGCTTAAGGTGCTGTAAAGCAGACGTAAGTAGGGTTACCACCTGCCTCACCTTGTGAGGGACAGTCTCTTTTTGGGCAGTTGTCTCCAGAACAAATATAATACAATGGCAAATGTCCTGTGATTGTAGGAGATATGTCCCATATTTCATGTAACAGTTGCATAAAACACTCAAAGTTACAAGAAACAGATTAAGCAAACAAACTGCTACAAGAATAAGCATTCATTTAGGCAAATAAGTAAAGTTCTAACCTTTGCACTGACCGCGGGTATGTGTCGGCCTGTAAAATCTGATGTGTGTCCCGAAAATGCCCTGCTTTGGCCATATGAAAAGGTGGCAACCGAAGACGTAAGCGGGTATGAGCAACGGTAGGTGGCGGTGATTCAATGGTATGGGAAATGTAAATGAGCATGTAGGTGTATATGCATGTGTATGTACAGACCGATATATACACAACCATATATGTATGTATAAATATATATATATATATATATATATATATATATATATATATATGTATGTATGTATAAATATATATATATATATATATATATATATATATATATAAAAATATATGTAGATATGAAGAATGAACATAGTCACAATATAGGAAATCCCCATAATAGTTAGTGCTGTTATATATCAGGATGGCCATAGGTGAGCACACCTCTGCATCCCCAACCACAGGTAGGATGCTAAAAGTGGAACGAATGATCTCCCCTTGCTAAGTCTGACTTTCAACTAGGTACAGGGCAATCCCCAGTCAGACAAGCCTAAACCCGGTAGACCATATGAACACCCTGACAATTGAACACATGTATGTGCCAGGACTATAGGCTCTGGAGGTCTGAATATCCTCGGAGTGAGTCAACATGCGGCACAAGTCCAGAGCAGTAGGGAATAAGGAATGGTGAATGTCTAGTAGTGCGTTTTTCCCAACAGGTAAATGGATGCCTGCTGTGTAAGTGAAGTGATGAGGTGTATGTTTGGGTAACTATGCACCATGGGTATACATATAAATGAGGCAGAACACCAATAGTGTAGTGGTTAGAGCATCCGCCTAATGAAAAGGCATTCACGGTTCAAGGTTGACAATAGCACATATAATTTTCCTTGTGGAATGAATGTTGCTCTGCTGTAAAACCAACATTTACACATGTAAAGGTGAACGTGTGTATTGCATGGGACTGTTAACCAGATCCTTTCAATCAAAGTGGTATTGTCATAATGTATAAGGCACAAATAAGCAACACAGATATAGATCTACATACATGAGAAATATATATATATATATATATATATATATATATATATATATATATATATATATATATATATATATATATAAAGAATGGACGTTGTAACAGTAAAACATACACAAGGGATGTGAAGGGAATCAAGAGCAATGTTGGTATTATAAAGTGCTTTCAGCGTATGTCATAAAAAGCTGCCCAGGAGTGAGCAGAGCACCGCTACTCACACCACAGGCAGGGTATTACCAGTGGGAGTAACATCGTTGAAATGCTAGGGCTACTTTACACACAGACGGAAAGTAGTCCCATGCTGGGACCTCCAAAAATTGGAAAGCGCAAATGGCCGTATTCCATATCCCCAGGAAAGGCACATATGTGCAAATATACATGGCGGGTGACCTTGTGAATACACAAGGCAGAACAGAATATGTGTAGGGCCCCAAAAGCTCTGGAGAGGGAAATGTGTAAAGGTGTGTCATGGCTGCAATAACAAGTGGATAATGGATGTTACACATGTAAATTTAACATGGGTGGGGTGGAGGAACTATGGGTATGCGATTATGGATCCAGGCATGCCAGGGTTGGATGGGCCTGTTCAAATGGACCGCCCTGTGGAGGTCAGCTAGGTCGTAATAGGTATATATGCATACTTGAAATTCAAATAGCACCAAAAAACCACTAATAATAAATCCACGTACGAAAGCACAGTGAAAAAGAAACCAGCCAGCAATAGCGTACAACCTTTTTTAATTTCCGCTTTTGTCACTCGACTTCCTCAGAATGCAACAAAACATTACAAATTACGCACTTATATACCAACGGTAATGCCATACAAATAGGTTGTTAAAAACAATCAATTAAAAACATACCATATACTATCTCAATAACAAACTAATGTTGTTGTCTTTATTAATATGCAATTTTCTGTACTTTAAAAAACATTTAATGTTTATAGCATCATTAAGACCTGGAAATTTGTCAGAATTTAATCTAATCTGCCATATTGTTTCACGTTGTTCCAGGTAATTCTTATAGTCACCCCTTCTCAAATCAGGACGAACAGTTTCTAATACAGAAAATAAAATTTTTTTAAAAAAAGAGGATGAACAAACCTCTGAATGTTTAAAAAGGGCATTATTCTCATCCCTAGTTTTAATGCTATAGAGGTGTTCCCTAATTCTGGTCTTAAGGCATCGGGTAGTCATGCCGACATAAAAAGCCGGACACGTCGAACATAAAGCAATGTAAACCACTCCCGTGGAGTTACAATCAGCATAACCATCTACCTTTAGTGTCCTGTCAATCGTCTCGACTCTAATATAGGGACCCTCAGAAATAAATCTGCACATGTTACAAAAATGACATCTATGCATGCCTGTTTTGTTGGTACATAGATTACTAGACACTTGATTTCTAAACTCCAAAATCTTTTTCAAATTATTATGCTTCCTGAAAACAAAAGCTGGACGGTTACCCAAAACTTGTTCAATGTCCTTGTTACCACTAATAATCCTCCAATTGTTAGCAATAATATCTTTAATCTGTCCCCCATCAGAACTCATGTCTAATGAGCATAAAATATTATTGTCTATGTCATTACTTTGCTTTAACCTGTCGTCAGTCAAGACAAACGATAATGGATAATCCAATAAAGGTCTAAAAGACATAGAGCGTTTAGTCAGAATCTCATCTTTAATACGATTCAAATCGTTAACATGATAGCCCCTGTTACTAAATAGGGAGACTATAGTGCCAAATTCATTAAGTAAGTCGCTGAACTTGCTAGTCATCCGACTGGCCCTAATGAATTGACCTCGAGGGATGTTGTTAACAATATGCTTAGGGTGATTGCTGAGAAGGTGTAAATACCCATTGCTGAAAGTCTCTTTGCGAAAGATCTTACTGTGAAACCTTAGTTCGGCTGTATCCCAATATAAGAAAACATCCAAAAAATTAATTTGTGTTCCAAAACTTCCTTTAGTAAACTTTAAATAATCAGAAGATGAATTGATTTCTGATATCAAAAAATCGATTGTAGTAACATCACCCTCAATAATAAAAAATAAATCATCTATGAAACGACAATATAATTTAATATCAAATTTTTGTTTAATAAGGGCAGAGTTTCTAACTCCCATCCAGCCATTACCAAGTTCGCAAAGGCTGGTGCTGCTGGGGACCCCATAGCAACTCCCTTTCTTTGTCTATAATAAGTGTCTCCTAGTAAAAAGAAATTATTCTCTAAAATAAGCTCAAGAAACAATCTAATGGTTGAAATAGCATTGTTAGTTAAATTAAGTTTTCTTCTTACTAAAAAGTCACATACAACATCAATTCCCACTGAATGGGGAATACAAGTATATAAAGAAACAACATTGAGGGTAAAAATAATGTGTCTCATGGGGTCAAAATCAAAATTCTGCAAAAATTCCCCAAGTTTACTCAAAAAATGCCACGAATCTTTGATGAATGAATCTTCACCAGCCACAACCGGCCCCAAAATACCATCGATAACCAGAGATATACCCTCAGTAACCGAGTGTGGTGATGAAACTATGGGTCTGAGGGGAGGGTCATTAATATTCTTATGCGTTTTGGGGATACCAAAATCACCCCAATACGCAGCTCTTCAACCAAACAAAAATCATACATATCACGGCTGATATCATTAGTCATGAACAAAGCGTATAGTTCAGAATGAATGAACCTCACACAAATTAATTTTTTGGATGTTTTCTTATATTGGGACACAGCCGAACTAAGGTTTCATAGTAAGATCTTTCGCAAAGAGACTTTCACCAATGGATATTTACACCTTCTCAGCAATCACCCTAAGCATATTGTCAACAACATCCCTCGAGGTCAATTCATTAGGGCCAGTCGGATGACTAGTAAGCTCAGCGACTTACTTAATGAATTTGGCACTATAGTCTCCCTATTTAGTAACAGGGGCTATCATGTTAACGATTTGAACCGTATTAAAGATGAGATTCTGACTAAACGCTCTATGTCTTTTAGACCTTTATTGGATTATCCATTATCGTTTGTCTTGACTGACGACAGGTTAAAGCAAAGTAATGACATAGACAATAATATTTTATGCTCATTAGACATGAGTTCTGATGGGGGACAGATTAAAGATATTATTGCTAACAATTGGAGGATTATAAGTGGTAACAAGGACATTGAACAAGTTTTAGGTAACCGTCCAGCTTTTGTTTTTAGGAAGCACAACAATTTGAAAAAAATTTTGGAGTTCAGAAATCAAGTGTCTAGTAATTTATGTACCAACAAAACAGGTATGCACAGATGTCATTTTTGTAATATGTGCAGATTCATTTCTGAGGGTCCCTATATTAGAGTCGAGACGATTGACAGGACACTAAAGGTAGATGGTTATGCTGATTGTAACTCCACGGGAGTGGTTTACATTGCTTTATGTTCGACGTGTCCGGCTTTTTATGTCGGCATGACTACCCGATGCCTTAAGACCAGAATTAGGGAACACCTCTATAGCATTAAAACTAGGGATGAGAATAATGCCCTTTTTAAACATTCAGAGGTTTGTTCATCCTCTTTTTAAAAAATTTTATTTTCTGTATTAGAAACTGTTCGTCCTGATTTGAGAAGGGGTGACTATAAGAATTACCTGGAACAACGTGAAACAATATGGCAGATTAGGTTAAATTCTGACAAATTTCCAGGTCTTAATGATGCTATAAACATTAAATGTTTTTTAAAGTACAGAAAATTGCATATTAATAAAGACAACAACATTAGTTTGTTATTGAGATAGTATATGGTATGTTTTTAATTAATTGTTTTTAACAATCTATTTGTATGGTATTATTGTTGGTATATAAGTGTGTAATTTGTTATGTTTTGTTGCATTCTGAGGAAGTCGAGTGACGAAAGCGGAAATTAAAAAAGGTTGTACGCTATTGCTGGCTGGTTTTCTTTTTCACTGTGCTTTCGTACGTGGATTTATTATATATGCATACTTACATGCAGACAACAATATATGCTGAAGTACAAATTCTGTAACACATGCATTTCATTTGTTGACATAAATAATAGGAATGTGCCCATACAAACATTGACAGTACTTGGAATAATAGGCTGTGCAGAAGAAGGACGGGTCGAATCACACTATCACATTCCAATTACCATCAGTAATCTGTACATGAACATATAGCGACAGCTGTCCGCTGTATAACGTGCTACATACCAATTACAAGATAATTGTAGTGTGTCGGTGTTATAATGAATAAGGCACTAGTATGCTGGTGAAGCTTATAAACACCATTACGCATGTGTAAGTGCGTATGAGTGGGGAATGTATTGACATACTAATGTACATATCTATATAATCATATATATATATATATATATGAGACAGCAAGATATGAATATATATGTATGAATATATATGCAGATATGTCTGTATATATTAATGTAAATAGATATATATATATATATATATATATATGTTACAGTAAATATACGCATGTATATACCTAGGTTATGTTACAGCAGTTACGGGTAACATGCTTAGACCGGGCATATGTTGGTGAGAGGTCCACTCAACAAACATCTACTTACCACCCCCCCAGCTAGGCCGGTGAGACATACACACACGCAATAAAGGTAAATACAACACTGCTTCCCAGATCCTAAAATTAAAATAGTAGGAGAAAAACCCAAATTTACATATAAAAACAAGAAGAACTTGAAAAGTCTACTGTGTAACAATAGAACAGAAACAACACAGAGGAGTGTAATAAAGAAAAAAGGAACCTTTAAATGTGGGAAGTGTAAGGCATGCAAATATATCAACACGACTAATGTGTTCCAACATCCTATTACACATAAAGTATATTCCTATAAAGGCAATGGAAACTGTAATACAGAGAATGTGATATATATATAGCCAGCTGTGAAGTATGTATGTCGTTCTATGTGGGTAAAACTAATAGAAAATTCAAAGAATGTATCTTACAACATCTAAGAGACATCAGTAATAAGATAGAAGTCAATGCTTTGTATTAGCATATAAAGCACAATCCAGGGCATAGCTTTAAATTCATGATATTAACTCAAGTTTCAGTTACAGCACGAGGTGGAGACTTGTTCAACAGAACTGAAAAAATAGAAATGGAATGGATTATAAACTTGCGTGCCAGTCAAAATCCTAGCCTTAATGCAGTAGTCCCCTTAAAACCAGTACTAAAAGAAAGGAGGCTTAGGGGGCAATAATACACTCCTATCAGTAAACCACTCCTAAAAGAAATAGGACTGAATAACATGACAGTAAAGCTATACAACTAGCTACTAAAGAACATGTGAGAATGGACTCCACCCAAGAGGACAGAATAACCAGTGACATATTAGCAGGAACCCAGCAAGTTAAACTGATTTGGCAGTGTATATAAAAAGACAGATTGGATACAAGTAGTAAGTGTATCCAATGAATAATGAAGGCAGAGTCTTATTTGAATATAATACCTCATTGGCCGATACCTAGACTACACACAGTATAAAAGGAAGAGCAAAGCAAATAAACGCAGGATCTGAAGAAGGTTTACAACCGAAAGCGCTTATCTGTTCCTGAGTCCGTTTTTGAACACAAGCAGCATGCTTATTTGAAGTTGGCTTTAGAACTAGGAATATTTTGGAACCTGCTCCAGTTACTTTGCAAACAGGCAGTTTGCTAATTCCAGTTGGCTTCAGAGGAAGGATCATCTATCCTGGAATTCGTTTTAGTGCACAGGCAGCGTGCCAATCTGAAATTGGTCTCAGACTTTGGAACTCATTCTTTGAACACGGGATACCTATTGGAATCAATTGGCTCTAGAAGAAGGAGGAGCTTTGGGACTTGTCCCCTCCCTCCCCATTTTACACACAGGCTGTATGCTGGTTACAAGTTGGCTTCCAAGTAAGGAACTTTTTGTAACTTGTTCTAGTGCTTTTGCACACAGGCAATTTATTGACTTGGAACTTTGGAAGTACCTACTGAAAAGGCGGAGCATATAGTTGTCAGTGAATGGAGGTTTTGTACTCAAGGAAGAAAGGTAGCTGGAAGTGACTTCCAATGAATGAGTAATTTCCTGTCTAATTATATTGAGCCAAGTTGCCATAACAAGAAATTTGCTCCGAGGAAAGTGTTTGTCGTTTTTAACTAAACAGAAATAAAAAATTGTTTTTATTTAATGAAGGACCTGGGATACATATGTAGTGCTTGCATACCAGCAACTACAAGAAAGGGGATATATAATACCCACTAAACGGATCATCTTGGAGCTAGCAACCACATGGAGGGAGTAGCCTTATTGTAGCTTTTCATATTTCATGTAACAGTTGCATAAAACAGTTATTTATGTAAAATACTCAGTTACAAGAAACAGATTAAGCAAACAAACTGCTACAAGAATAAGCGTTCATTTAGGCAAATAAGTAAAGTTCTAACCTTTGTACTGACCGTGGATATGTGTCGGCCTGTTAAATCTGATGTGTGTCCCGAAAATGCCCCGCTTTGGCCATATGAAAAGGTGGCAACCCGAGACGTAAGCAGGTATGCAAGCTTGTATGAGCAACGGTAGGTGGCGGTGATTCAATGGTATGGGAAATGTAAATGAGCATGTAGATGTATATGCATGTGTATGTACAGATCGATATACACACACACACACACACACACATATATGTATGTATATATATATATATATATATATATATATATATATATATATATAGATAGATAGATAGATATAAATATATGAAGATATGAAGAATGAACATAGTCACAATATAGGAAATCCCCGTAATAGTTAGTGCTGTTATATATAAGGATGGCCATAGGTGAGCACACCTCTGCATCCCCAACCACAGGTGGGGTACTAAAAGTGGAACTAACGATCTCCCCTTGCTAAGTCTGACTTACAACTAGATACAGGGAAGTCCCGGTCCCCAGTCAGACAAGCCTAAACCCGGAAGACCATATGAACACCCTGACAATCGAACACATCTATGTGCCAGGACTATAGGCTCTGGAGGTCTGAATATCCTCGGAGTGAGTCAACATGTGGCACAAGTCCAGAGTAGTAGGGAATAAGGAATGGTGCATGTGTAGTAGTGCATTTTTCCCAACAGGTAAATGGATGCCTGCTGTGTAAGTGAAGTGATGAGGTGTGTGTTCGGGTAACTATGCACCATGGGTATACATATAAATGAGGCAGAACACCAATAGTGTAGTGGTTAGAGCATCTGCCTAATGAAAAGGCATTCACGGTTCAAGGTCGACAATAGCACATATCATTTTCCTTGTGGAATGAGTGTTGGTCTGCTGTAAAGCCAACATTTAAACATGTAAAGGTGAATGTGTGTATCGCATGGGACTGTTATCCTTTTAATCAAAGTGGTATTGTCATAATGTTTAAGGCACAAATAAGCACAAATAAATGACAATAAACATATGTAATGCACAGCAAGCATAGGCGAGTGTGCCTGCGCGGGTGTAAGCTCCCAGCATAGGAAATGTATGTTTGTATGTACAGATGTTTTTTATATATATATATATATATATATATATATATATATATATACACACACACACACACACACACACACATATATGTGTGTATAGATATTTATCTACATACATGAGAAATATATATATATATATATATATATATATATATATATATATATATATATATATAAAGAATGGACGTTGTAACAGTAAAGCATACACAAGGGATGTGAAGGGAATCAAGAGCAATGTTGGTATTATAAAGTGCTTTCAGCATATGTCATAAAAAGCTGCCCAAGAGTGAGCAGAGCACCGCTACTCACACCACAGGCAGGGTTGTACCAGTGGTAGTAACATCGTTGAAATGCTAGGTCTACTTTACACACAGACAGAATGTAGTCCCATGCTGAGACCTCCAAAAATTAGAAAGCGCAATGGCCGTATTCCATAACCCCAGGAAAGGCATGTATGTGCAAATATACATGGCGGGAGACCCTGTGAATACACGAGGTGGGACAGAATATGTGTAGGGCCCCAAAAGCTCTGGAGAGGGAAATGTGTAAAGGTGTGTCATAGCTGCAATAACAAGTGGATAATGGATGTTACATGTGTAAATTTAACACGGGTGGGGTGGGAGGAACTATGGGTATGCGATAATGGATCCAGGTGTGCCAGGGTTGGATGGGCCAGTTCAAATGGACCGCCCTGTGGAGGTCAGCTAGGTCGTAATAGGTATATATGCATACTTACATGCAGACAACAATATATGCTGAAGTATAAATTCTGTAACACATGCATTCCATTTGTTCACATAAATAATAGGAATGTGCCCATACAAACATTGACAGTACATGGAATAATAGGCTGTGCAGAAGAAGAATGGGTTGAATCACACTATCACATTCCAATTACCATCGGTAATCCATACATGAACATATAGCCAGGAGCGGCCTTAGGTCAACTGGCACCCTAGCAAAAGGTATCGTCACCCAATGGGGGAACACCATTACGACCAGGATGTAGCTGTACACGGAACAGTAGGTTGCACAAGCCTGATAACACATGGGTTGACACAACGTATGACATGTGTCCCGACACGGGGAGAGTGGGCAGTGTGTAGGGGTGTGTTCATATCCCACCTGCATCAACCTGCGCCCACAGTAAGGATGAGTGCTGTAGAGTAGTGGCAGGTGGAGGAACTATGGGTATGCGATTATGGGGCTAGGCGTGCAGGTGTTGGCTGACAGACACATATTAGGACTGCCCTGTGGGTGTAACTAATATTCCGATGTGGGTATAGCAGACGCCCATACCTCCCAAACTGTAAGAACACATCTACTGGACAGTCCGTAAACTATTGGGGGAATACATATAATTGAACTGTCCCTGATTATGAATCAGAATCTTAACATAGTCCCAACTAAACCATCCTAGAACTAGTGATATTAGGAGGAAAGGTGGCGGAATACATGTAATGAATAATGACAACATGTAAGAGTCATAAACTGTATGCACCTCAGATAATGTGTATGAATACATATGTGCTCTGTGTCCATCAATGTGTCAAGTTAATAGCACCAACCTTTTAAATGTGTCCCTGAGGTCATTATGCAGTGTCCCTGATTCAGTGTTTATTCTTCCCCATTCGTATGAGAGGCCTGATAGTGAGGGAAAGCGCATGTTCCGCCAACTACCTTCGAAATTTGATAGAATAATAGGTTTGGGGTTACCACCTGTCCACCTTTGTGAGGGACACTCCCCTGTGGGCAGTTATGTCCTGCATAATAACTGTAATTAAGGCAAATGTCCCGTGATTTAGGGCAAAGACTACCTATATTGTCTGTAGTAGTAGCATAAAACAATTATGTTCCTCTGAAACACCTAAATGTTATAAGTAACAGTATAAGCAACTATAATGCTACAAGAGTAACCTTTTATTTAGGCAAAACAGTGAAGTACACCCCTTTCTACTGGCTGTGGGTGTGTTGCCCTGCAAAGTCTGACGTCTCTACATACAGGTCCTATAGGGTTGCCACCTTTCCAAATGGCCAGAGTGATACATGTTCTGTAGAAATGTCAGACATTCCAGGACTAAAGATACCTACAGCCGTGCATAGTACAGGATTACACATATTTGCACAAATAAAAGCTTAATCTAGTTGCATTTGAATTGCTTATGTTACTTCACATAACATATGGAAGTGTCATATATAAAATAACTGTTGTATGCAATTATTAATGAAACATAGAATATAATAATGTCCTGTAATCTGGACATGTGCTATGTCTTGATTATTTTTGCACTGTCCCTCGCAAAGTGGGACAGGTGGTAACCCTAAAGTCCTACCTTGGCCAATTGAGAAGGTGGTAAACCTATAATAGGTATGCAGTAGAATGACCTGTCCGACGGATGTGGCTACCACAACCCAACTACTCGTTTGTAATGCAGGGTCTCGGTTCCCATGTATCAGCCAGATGGGAGCAGAGTGTATGCGGAACACACAAATATGATTAATTCATTGGACAGGCCGCTGATTCCATACAGTCGAACGCCATGCCGTCACCTAATGGGCAGCCATTCCTGATACTGTAGTCATGTAGTCCAATGTGATAGGCATTACAAGGTGGGAGCAGATTGTAAGAGGAACACACAATTATGAATGATTCACTGGATAGGCCGCTGATTCCGTACAGTCGAACGCCATGCAGTCACCTAATGGGCAGCGATTCCCAATACTGTAGTCAGGAGTGGCCTTAGGTCAACTGGTGCCCTAGGCAGAGGGCACAATGGCACCCCCCACCACACCACCCAGTGCCCCCATCCTGGTCTACCTACACCAAATAAATACTGGTAAAGTGCCCCCACTAAAGCGGTGCCCTAGGCGGCCGCTTAGTTGGCCTATGCCTAAGGCCAGCTATGGCTGTAGTCATGTAGTCCGATGTGATAGGCATCACAAGGTATGCCTAAGAGGAACACACAAATATGAATGATTCCCCAGACAGGCCGCCGATTCCGTACAGTTGAACGCCATGCCATCGCCTAATAGGCAGCCGTTTCCGATACTGTATTCATGTATTCCGATGTAATAGCCATCACAATGTGGGAGCACATTGTATGAGGTATACACAAATATGATTGTGTCACTGGACAGGCTGCTGATTCCTTACAGTTGAATGAGATGCTGTCGCCTAATGGGTGGCCAATCCCGATACTGGAGTCATGTAGTATGATGTAATAGGCATCACAAGGTAATATTTTGGTCCTCGCTCACACCCAAGGGTGTGAGTGACAGATGCAAGCACCAATGCCGGTGCATTAGCAAGTGCGGGATCTAGCGGGTGTAAGCGTGTTTGGCTACCATTATGCGAGTATTGCATTGGTAGAGGCTAATCGAGCATAAGAGGCTATAACCAGAGGATATCATACAGTGCAGTCATTCAACAGTATAGGAATGTATCCCATCATGTAGATGTACATGTGAGTGTTTATGTCCAGCATATAGGTACATACATATATAGAGATGTATTCAGGGACATACCATGTGGCAACAAAACATTACAAACGAATGAAACGGGAAACACCAGCGATGCCTGTATTATGTAGTGGTGTTGCTCTATGTGATCACAAGACTCCCTCAGACAGACATGTGTCAGTCATACACACAAATAGTTGTACATTGGCAGTATACATCACTCTGTGCATGTAATGTACATTAACACAACAGTACCTGTCCAATCATTATGTGTGAACAGTACTCCTGCAATGTGCTGTGTGCAACATCATCATCATGATAAAGGTAAATGGGGTAACCATAGAGGGACCGGTAGTGTTTTGTGTACAATGGGGTCATCCTCCTCACGTGTACCTGGACCATGTAGGAGTGATGTGTATACCAGGACCGTGCGCCTGAGGGACAGTGGTAAGGATAACAGTAGTATGTTATGATGCATATTACAAGCATTTCATGTGTCCAGTGGGCACGTGTGTGTAATGGACAGCTATGTATAGGGCAGATGGTGTCCTAGGAGCTGAATGGCCTTATGTGTCCATAGGTTAGGGTCAGATGTTAGGGAAGGAGTGTAGGTATGGCCGTGGAGGATAGGTAGGAGCACAGAAATGACAGCATACAAGGTTGGTATATGACACATGTGGGGGGGATACACCCTGGATTGGGATGGGTCTTCGGCATTCAAAAGCCCATGGGAACAGTGGGACGGAGGTCTCCAGCCTTGGGCAACTGCCACTGTACCTACACAGCTGCAAAGGAGGCAGTGCTGGGGGCTGTCCAGGAGGGGCAGCATCACCCTGTAAATGTGACACTCTGCCCTTGAACTAGCGTATCTGGCTTCGTAACCCCTTAGAGAGCCACCTACACAACATGTCTGGGACCGCACAACAGCAGATATGTACCTATCTGGTCCCACTCCCAAGGGGGACATGCTCCATCCTCAGTGGTGGTACCACCAGAAGGTGGTGCAGAACCAACAGAGGTTGATGTTAATGGCTGGGCCCCAGATGTGCTAGTGCCCAGTGACATGGTCAGCTGAAGTGGGACAGGAGGATCTATGGGAACACCATCACATCTGTACCACATGCAATCAGCTAGGGGAGGACTGCAATAGGTGCACAGGCCATCACCTGACCATTTCCATCTGTTACAATACACATGCTGCTGCTGTGCAGGTGTACACCTTCACATCCACCAGAGAGTGTGTGTGCAGGACAGGCAATGTACACTAGGGAAGGGCTTGGAGACTTAACCATAAGCATCATCTGCCACACGCTGAATAGTACAGGGGCAAACCCCTGACTACTCATTACTATTACATGTGCATGACATTACTACATGTGCCACAGAGGCGGCATGTTGCAGTGCTGAAAAACACATGTGTAGGTGAGTGAGTGCCATCTGCAACAGATATAGTAGACATACATTAGGTGTGGCACACGTCAGTCCATGTGAACGGATGCCATTGTCACCACAACCACACTTTAATTGACATGCTTTGACACATTTGCCAGGGCGGCAAATACACAATGTAACTACATAGTTTGCCACACCGCAGTAATGCACAGGACCACATGCACCACAGGGGATATCTGGAGGTTCTATGGGCTAGGGAATGTGAAAGTGCTTGACAACTGTTGGTATGCCAACGAGGTTTATACTAGGTGTGACTGTGGTTGGGAGCATTACAACCCACATGCAGACACAGGGTGCCAGTACTGTCATGCAGGTATGCATTGCTCCATGGGTGTGTAGTGTTTGGCTGTAAAAGATGGCTGTACAAGGCTGGGTGAGGGGTAATCCTTGCCATCGCATCACCCAACAATGGTGTGCAGTGCAGGAGTGTAGTGTCTGCAATGTCCCACACAGATGGGTACTGCAGTATCTGGCCTGACATCCTGGTTACCAATGTGTAGGGCCATAGCTTTGCAATGCATGCCATGTCTGTGTTTGATAGTCTTTCACATGGACATTGCCTGGGACGTGCATGCCCCACAATACTGTGCAGTGACATGTACAGGTGTACCTGGTTTGGCAAACACATGTAGTGTACACAGCCTGTTATACAAACACATATTAGTGACAATTTTTC